>NC_044055.1:2069341-2116841 GCF_902167405.1 Gadus morhua
ACTTGTTACACAACAAAAAATTTAAAGTGCAGAAAATGACAGAACGGAACGATGTAAAATCTACGTTTTTTCGGTTTCGGAAAAAGTTTTTTTTCTGTTTTGGAAAATGTCACGAAAAATGTTTATTGACATTTCGCCTGGACACGCAATAGCGCGAGAAAGGCGTCACTGCGCACGCACAACGAACAATTAATCAACTAATTAAGAAAACAGCAATAAAACAATAACATGCTGTTAGCAGAAGCATGGGCACTCTAATTCAAGACTCTTTATGTGTCCATCCGATATGTTCATCACATAGACGTTATTTTGATAGTCGATAGTCTAATCCACATTCAGGTACTTCTCAATGGGCAGCCTAATTAGGAATATGATACCTAATTAATGAGGTGTCGTAGTAGCCAATGATTCGACTTGTCCCCTAATGGCCTTCTACCCGTCATTCGAACGATTGACACAACAAAATCATCATCTTAACCGAAAAACAAAACGTATAAGTAGGTTTGCGCACAGGCTACTTACAGATGTTGGGACAGGTATGATTCGCGCCGCGAAAAGCGAGTTTCATTGCACTGGGTTCATGGCTGGCACTGCGTAATGCGCTGCTGTACTCTCAGCCCACTCTCTCACGGTCCGCTAGGCTACTTTATGCCTCACGTGATCTCTTGTACTGTAGGTTTACACGCTACAGTTTGAGATGGATACCGAGGAGGTCTACCAGCCCCCCCCCCCCCCCCGCCGCCCCACTGATAGGACGTGCAGGCTACACGTACGGACCACACAGCACCTTGCTTCAAATGGCAAATGGTTGGAAATACGAAATGGAAATAATATAGTCCGCTGCAGCGATTGTAATTAAATTATTAAATTACAATGAAGCCAACAATGACATTATAATGGACGTAATAGCTTTCGCTTACCACTAATGTGGACATAATAGCACTACTTACCATGATAAATTACAAGGTGCGGTTGTTAGTTAGTTGATTGATTGTCAGAAATGATAAAGATAAAACAATAAAGCAAAAACAATCCCAAAGATAAAACTTTATCTTTGGGATTGTCTTCCATTTGGGTCCAGACAAATGGCTTTGCATCCGTGCATTTAGTGTAGGTTTGATACATTTTTAAACCAGTACCTTACTGCCCTCTGCTGGTTTGGTGGAGTAAGGTCAACAGGCGGTGCTCTACTGCCTACACGGGGACGGGGCTGCTGTCTGTGCAGGACGAACTGTACGTCGTTGTATCAGTACACTCTGCAAAAACAATTAACAATATCTTATTATACGAGTATGAATGGTAAATGATAATCGATAACCCTTTCAAGTTAACATGCCTATTATCTCATATAACGAAAAAGCGAAACAAAATCACACACCAAAATAACACAATAACAAAAAATAGTTTAGTAGTTTATACTTTACAGTAAATTCAAACCCACAAAGGGATTAGTTGTAATAATGTGCTAAATGTGCTGCTCACACTAATCTGGAATGCTGCGCATGTTTTGGATACGGAGTAAAAAACGACTGATCGATCCCATGTGGATGTGATGCATTGGTGGATGGGAAACCCCGCTTATCTGGACCGCTTGGGGGGAGATAACGAGCACGCCGTGTAAACTGCGCCATTGCCAGATGCCTTAGCTCCGTGGCTAGAAGAAAGCTAGCTCCCACTCAGTACGAGGGTCGCGCTGTTCTTGTTACCAAAGAACGACCTAGCCCAATTTAAACGATTTTACCGAAAGCAGGCATTTTACTCTTAAAGCTCTTGGTGAGTATTTTGATTGCAGACGTTTTTCATTTTTCCTCCCTTTACTTTGTTTTTGGATTTTGTTTTTTTTCAACGATGCTTTTTGTCTTACAAATGGAAATAACGCAATGTGCGGGCTGGTTAGCGAGCTCGCAGCTAGCGGTTAATAGCTATATGCACCGACATCCTCATCCTGCGCAAAATATGAACATTGGTTTTGATCATTTTAAAATTTTGGACACTGCTCAGTTGCCATTTTCTTTACTTTTGCAAGCATTCAAGTTTATATTTTATGACAGCTTTTGAGAAGATTTTGGAGCCCATTGTTTTTGGTGCATTTTGGAGCCCCGCCGCCCGCTACCGTAGAGGCTTGGTTGTTTCTTTTTAAACGGATACTACTCGCCCCCCCCCCCGTTGTTAAACGTAGGATCAGCGCATGCATGCTTTGTCAGTATTGTGGAGACATGTTTTTCCAATGAAATAAATCGACGTTTATTAGTTTGTCGCTAAATGGTCGGTGGCCTGGCCAAGCTCCCCGGGGCAGATCCGGGGCCTTCGGACTGGGTTTGTCTGGAGATGTAGCTCTTGTGCGGATAATCTCATGGCGCAAATAAGATATTTTTCGATGGCACCTTTTTTGAGCACTGTCATTTCATTAGGTGAGCTCTTTTTGTGTGAAGATCATTTCAGATATTAATTGCTATGCTGTTGATGATGCTAGACTAAGGGAATTGCGCCGGGATTGGCCCCCGTATTGTTGCATATTCCCCCAAAAATATGAATTAAAGGTGTACGATTCTGAAAAAGTATCATGCGTTTTATCTTTGCTGTTGTGCCAAAACTTTGAATATTGAAAATGATCAAGTATTGGTGGCGTTGACCTTTTTATATAATTGAATATGCAAGTAAAACAGACGCTTAAAATGTAGATTGAGCAAGAATTTAGAATCAATAAATGGATTGGGGTTCATTGCCTCAATTTGGAATTACCTGTTCATGTTGATAAATCACATGCAAATATAACTCCACCCACTCTACCATGCTGCATACATCTTCACAGCGATTGTACACTAGTTTCAATGGGATCCTTTTAGATGAATACATTGTAAAACAATTCTAATTATTATAAAGTTTAAAAAGAGTGACAACCGCTAATTTAGCCTCAGGAGAAAAGTCCTCAGCTTTCTTACTGATTTTACCCAATTAAGGTCTAATATGGATGAATCTCTTTGAAAAACCTTATCAAACGTGGATGAATCCGGATGCTAAAGTATTATTCAGAACATTTGTGCAACCCTTCCATCATTGTTGGGAGTGCATTGTTTTACTATGGTAGCTTTCATTCTAAATATTTGATATATTCTAATATATTGTGTTACACTTCATGATTAACACCTTTCACCTGCCGTCATGGTTTTGTTAATGTCTGGTTTTCTGAAGCTCTTAATGAATAGTGACGTTTAATTATGGAACCATGGATTGGTCTATCACCATTGTACCAGACATGCCTCAAACTAAGGCAAATGCATTTATTTATTTATTTATTTATTTATTGTTAAAGCATTGGTAGTACATGGCCAAACAATGCTTTTTTTAAATGTTGGAAATTAATGTATCATTATGCTAAACTTCCAAATACTTGTTTATGCAACAAACAAAATTAGGCACCATTTGGATTAGTAAAAAACGACTAAGCTTTTTGCTTCAGAAATGTGTGTGTATAGATGCAGATCCTTACAAAAGGTGTTCTGGCCAAGACATGCGAACTCGGTCATTATTGCATATTCCAAGCAACTTGATGAATGTTTACTGTATTAATTTCTAAAGATGTGAAAATGTGTCAATCAAGATATAAAAGTGATCTAAATGCACGCTGTAAACGTTAGTGTATTATGGGATGCAGCTACATCTCAGCCCCATGGGGGACTTCTGCTATACCCCATCGCTGAGACCTGTAGGTGCATATCCCCGTGTCTCAGGTAAGCCTGGGTGGACCCTGTTGACCCTGTAAACACCTGACTGGAGCCGTGTCTTCTTGTTGCCTCAGTGTGAAGGACGGTTGCAGCTCAACTCTTGAGAGGGCGAGGCCGGTTATTGCAGAGGGCCCCAGCACTGTGACCCCCTCACAGACGGACAGACGGACACGACGGCGGACCACCCAACGGACACTATGGAGTGAGTGATGTCACAGCGCTGCTGTCTGTTCAATGGCTGGCCAACTGTTGAATGTTTTCTGGCTTTTGTTTGACTAGTTAGTATTTTATATCATTGGACGGAACCCGTTTGTCTCCTAGGAGAATAAGTAAGCAACAGAAGCCATATGGAGGCTATATTGTAGCAGTTTAACCAACCAGTACACACTTTATGGCCATGGGTTCTGTTCGGCACCAGGGCAGTGGTCCTGGTGGAGTATTTCACGATACTGGAGTCCAGGTAGCCCCTTCCTCCATGACACCTTTGGCCTCAGTGGTCATGTATAATCACCAACGCATCACATGAAAGCATAAATGAGACAATCTCCTTTTTACATTCTACAATCATTAATGTTCAACTATGGGGCTTAGACGTTTTTTTTTTGGGCATCGCCAGTCTACATCCGCTGGGCTCAGCAGCGATGCAAACCTGCTAACACACTTTAATTCTGTTGTAAACATGCTTGTGGCTGTTTCAAACATGAGTCATTATGCCCTCATCCATATTGAAGATGCGTCTCTCTCTTCCCTCTGTTGCGTCTCTCTCTTCCCTCTGTTGTCTCTCTCTTCCCCCTGTTGTCTCTCTCTCTTCCCCCTGTTGTCTCTCTCTCTTCCCCCTGTTGTCTCTCTCTCTTCCCCCTGTTGTCTCTCTCTCTTCCCCCTGTTGTCTCTCTCTCTTCCCCCTGTTGTCTCTCTCTCTTCCCCCTGTTGTCTCTCTTTCTTTTCCCCCTGTTGTCTCTCTCTTCCCCCTGTTGTCTCTCTCTCTTCCCCCTGTTGTCTCTCTTCCCCCTGTTGTGTCTTGTACCTGTGTGTGTGTGTGTGTGTTTGTGTGTGTGTCTCTTCCTGTACCTGTGTGCGTCTCTTCCTGTACCTGTGTGCGTCTCTTCCTGTACCTGTGTGTGTCTCTTCCTGTACCTGTGTGCGGCTCTAGCCGCTCGCCCACCACCTCGGCGCTGATGGCCAGTAACGTCACCAACAAGAACGACCCGCGCTCCATCAACTCCCGCGTCTTCATCGGCAACCTGAACACGCTGCTGGTCACCAAGGCCGACGTGGAGGCCATCTTCGCCAAGTACGGCAAGATCGTGGGCTGCTCGGTGCACAAGGGCTTCGCCTTCGTCCAGTACGCCAACGAGAGGAACGCCCGCAACGCCGTGGGCAGCGAGGACGGACGCATGATCGTGGGACAGGTCCTGGGTGAGTCTACGCCACGCACTGCATTTACATTCAGGGCGTTTATCAGACGCTTTGATCCGAAGCCACTTACAAGAAGTACATTTGTCATAAGAAAGTGAAACGATGTATCGTTAACCCATTCCTTGAATACAACAGCGATAGCTAGGTTAAGATGCTACACAACTAAGTACTATAACTAAATACGACATACAATAAGTGCATGCATTAAGTTCCCGGACGTACAACATACAATAAATAGGAGGGGGAGGCTATGCAGACTCTAGGGCAGGGGTGTCAAACGTACGGCCCGCGGGCCGGATCAGGCCCGCGAACGGGTTTAGTACGGCCCGCGGGCCGGATCAGGCCCACGAACGGGTTTAGTACGGCCCGCGGGCCGGATCAGGCCCGCGAACGGGTTTAGTACGGCCCGCGAACGGGTTTAGTACGGCCCGCGAACGGGTTTAGTCCGGCCCGCGGGCCGGATCAGGCCCGCGAACGGGTTTAGTCCGGCCCGCGAGATGATTTTGTGAAGTACAGTATTGTAAAAAAAAAAAAATATATATATATATATATATATATATATATATATATATATATATATATATATATAAAAAATATATATATTTTTTTTTATAAAAATGCTTCCTAGCATTAGATGGATTGCATTGACTGGCACTGATTAATTTGTTGTACATTGAACTACTGGACAATTGTGTGTAACTGGAAGTCGCTTTGGAATGTAACGTAAAATGATCTGCTATTTTTCAATGAAGGAAACTTCTTAATGTGTCCACTAGAAGTCGCAATAGCAATTATGTTAAGCAAGCAAACTTTATTCCGGGGCTGAGCAGGGAGCAAGTATAAACAGGTAGTGCAGCTCGCCCGGAGCTACCTTGTCGTTCTGCCTTATACTTTCAACATTATGCACTTTGGCACTCTCATTGCCCCAAAATGTCTCTGTCAAAAAGACGAAAAGTGGACACAGAGTGCAGAGTTTTCCAAGAAAAATGGTCATCGTCCCTTTTATTCACAGAAGTAAATGGGAAACCTGTGTTTGGTGTGCTCACAGCATGTTTAATTTTACATAATTATGCCATATTTTTACCGGTCCGGCCCACTTGGGAATAGACTATCCTCCATGTGGCCCCTGAGCTAAAATGAGTATGACACCCCTGCTCTAGGGGAACTCTGAGTGGTGAGTTTTGAGCACACTTTGTGGTCTTCCGATAAGCTGATGCAAAGATTGTTTTGTTTGTGGCGTTCCTAATGACCTGCAACAAATGGTGGTTTCAAGAAGGAGGTTCTCTAGTGGCACATGGGGTGACTGTTTTCTTGTTTGGGGCGTTTAGACATCAACCTGGCCGGAGAGCCGAAGCCCCACCGGTCAAAGACCACCAAGCGCTCAGCGGGAGACATGTACAGGTCAGTCCCGCCATGGCGCCGGTGGAATACGTTTCAGATGCCTTTGGACACCGCCTGCACTTTGAGCTGTAACAGAACTATGGCAGCTGGTCATGCATTGCAGAAGAAAAAAGCCCAAAGAAAATGCTGTGAGGAATGTTTAATGTATCACAACAACAACAAACCGTGTTCCCTTTCCTTCCGTGCAGCAGCTCTTCGTTTGACCTCGACTACGACTTCCAGAGGGACTACTACGACAGGTGGGCTGCAGCGCGACGCGTCTTCCCTTTGGGCTCGGGCACGGACTTCCTTCGTAAAAGGAAGTGCCCACTCTAGTTTAGAGACGACTGTACTAGCGCCTCTGCATTGAGGCGTTCGTTATTCTTTAATGGGGATTAAGTCATACTGGTCAACTGACTGGCAAAAGCTTAGTTAAGTTAAGCAGAATAATCACTGAAGAATACTTTTGAATTGCTATTTTGTGTCCTTGCTACCGTGCCATAAGGGACGTTTACGTCGAACTATAAACTATTTTGCAGAAATGGGGCCACGCCCAATGCCCAGTCCTTTAATGGATGACTTTTCTAAACTGTTTTGTGTGTGTGTGTGTGTGTGTGCGCGTGTGTGTGGATCCCCCTCCCCCAGGGTGTACTCGTACCCGTCCCGTGTGCCCCCGCCGCCCCCGCCCCCCCTCTCGCGGGCCGTCATACCGTCCAAGCGGCCCCGTGTCAGTGTCAGCAGCGGGGGGGGCAGCCGGCGCACCAAGACCGGCTTCTCCTCGTCCAAGAGCGGCCAGAGGCCGTCGTCCACGCGGGCCAGCCAGGGCCCGAGCCCCGTGGCCCCCCCGCCGCCCAGCAGCCTCGGTACGCCCCTCTGGCCCAGGGCACATTCAGAAGCATTTATGGAAACGTGCCAGATCTAGGCCCCGTCCACACGGAGCCGATATGATCCGGTCTTGTTTTATGCGGTTCAGGCCTAAAAAAAAAAAAAAAAAAAATTGCTTCCTGTTGGTTGTCAGTTCAGGTCATGGGTAGGTAGGGAATTTATTTTATTTTATTTATTTTTTTTCCAGCCGCAGCGAATGATGGGTAGGTTGATTTCATTTAAAAACTAGATTTTTTTTTTTTTTTTTTTTTAAAGCTCATTAAATAATTTGGGTCGCACATAAATTGACAGGGTTGGTTGGAAACCGGAACCGAACAAAAGAAATTTTTAGGCCTCAGGAATGTCTCCGTGAAGACGGTGTCACTGCGAAACCGCATCGAGCTGTAGTAAATGTTCAAGGCGCTGGTTCTCCACAGAAAAAAGTGAATCAAGCCTGTATACAAACATTCAGTCACGAGGAGATTCAACCTTTTTAAATTGAGCAGAAATACTTTTTAACGTACAGTTAGTAATTAAATTTATCAAGGGGCTGTTTTCAAAGCCACAAAAAGAATACAAAAATAAAATTCACAACAACTCTGACGTCGCCCAGCTGGTGGGGCTAATGACTAATGACGTCGTCGTTAGCGTTTCAGGCGTCCACACGAAACCGCATGGGTCCGGATAGATTTGAAACCACCCTGGGACATGGTTTCAGAAATGTGCGGTTTCGGGCACCGGCTTCATCTGGACGGTCGGCCGAAACGCACAAGACTTAGGCGGTTTCACCAAAACATCGTCTCCGTGGGGACGGGGCCAGAAGGCTAGTTTCCATCTGCAGTCCTTGGCCAGATCTAACGATAGGCTCCCTCAAACGCAAATACAATATTATTCAGTAGTTTAAGCCATAAATTACATAAAGCATGCAGGACAAACGAGAGCCAGCATCTGACCCATACCAATAAAATGGTGGACTTGAAACCTAACCCAGGCATGGATTAGGTTTCAACTGTTTAACTCATTGGGAGATCCAGAAGTGTGGGTTTATTCCCTCAGTCTTGAACGTGGAGACAAACCCCATGTTTATGGAGGATAGGTTCTGTCGGTAGATCTGATGTTTTATTGATTAAAAAGTTATTGATTCGTATTCCAAGAAAAATCCCCTTTTGTCATCATCTTGCGTCGTTACTACTAAGACTTGTCGTGGGGATGTAAATGTTTTACCAATATTTTTAATGTTATGATTGTTTTACCGTATCATCCTAATAGCAGGCTTCTTCTCTTCCCCTCCCAGTGAAAATGGACGAGCTGCAGACGATCAAGCGGGAGTTGAGCCAAATCAAACACAAGGTGGACTACCTGTTGGAGAGCTTGGAGCGCATGGAGAAGGACCACTGCAAGAAGTCGGGTAAGCCTGTTCTGAGCACCCATGCGGGGCTCTGCTGCCCCCTGCTGGCCGGAGGGGGGATCGGGATGCTTGCGTGTCACTCAGTTTACGTCGTGGCGATGCCTTGATGTTAAATCAAAAAGATCAATTTAATCTAGTCCATCAAACACCTTTTCATCACCAGCACCTTTTGCTATGTTGACTCATTGATTGACTGACTGATAGACCTGGCAGAATTCCCAAGCCATTGTTCATTCAATGTTGTTGTGATATAGTGTTCCAACTTGGTACAGATGTTTCCTGATAGTCCTCTTAAATCGTTCACACCATCGGTACATCAGCCAGGTTCTTCCTCTAAACTTGAAGGCCTGAGGTGCACTCTTGACTGGAAAAACAAGCTTGAACATAACACTGAAGAACTAGGGTCACATACAGTAGCCCGGTCAAGCCTCGAGGAAATGTAACGATTAATTGAGTTATTCAATGAAACCACTTGATGTCCCCCTTACCGGATCTGGGGCCTTCATTGAACACTATTGTCGGCCTCCGTCTCTCTACTTTGATATGTTTTGTTTGAGAAATGCCTTTCTTTTATGAAATGGATGTTCATGGTTCCATCTCGCCCGGTCGTCTGTTCTCGTTGCGCAGACTCCAAGAGTGGCATGGCGGAGCCCGGGGAGGTGGCCTCGCCCCCCCACCCCAGCACCAAGAAGCAGGAGAGCCTCAAGCGGGACCGGGAGTGCCAGGACACGAACGACTCGGACGACGACGACGAAGACGAGGCCGACCTGCTGGAGGAGGAGGAGGAGGAAGAGGAGGTGAGGTCGACTGAATGATGATGAGGATGATGATGAGAGAGCAGAGTGCAAGCACAGGTTCAACCGTCTCGAGGAATCAAATCTGATGAACAACGTTGTCGTTCTCCCTCGAATTATACTTTTTATTACATTTATTAGAACCGTAGTTGTACCCAAAAGGCCCTTCTGTATGTCTGTCACACACGCACGACGTGCAGGCGTGCGTCGTCCTGTCCGCACCCTGAACAACCTTAAACGAGCCCTCTCCTCCAGGTGAAGAGCCAAGGGCGGGAAGAGGAAGAGGACGAGGAGGAGGAAGAGGAAGGGGAGCACGTGGACGATGACGACAGCGCCAACGGCGAAGACGACTCCTAAGATGCGACGGCGGCGGCGTGGCACGCGAGCGGAAAGAAACTTGGGACAGTTTTAATTACGGCTACAAAAATGCATAGAATAATGCATGGTGTAACACCCCCCCCCCCCCCCCCCCCCCCCCTCCACATACACACACCCACCCACCTCCCTCCACGTTCACACTGCAATGTTGTGTCGATATCCCAGACACGCCTTGGGTTTGATTCGTTGCTACTTTTACTGATTTTTGATTGACCGTTGTCCAGTGTCTACCTAATAATAGGAGTAAGCTAGCCATAGGTTTCTTAGGTGTGTGTGTGTGTTTGTACTGTGGCATTTTGTTGTCTCCCTCTCAGTGCAAACAGGACGGCCCCATCCTCATGGCAACCCAGTTCACCGGTTTGTATTTCAGGGCATGAATGCAACTCGGCTTGAGGAAATGGAGCATTTTGAACATGTTTTTGTTATTTTCTTTGTTTGGATCCTAAGTAAACTTGTCTTTTGTGTGTTCTGTGTATTCATGTCACTGTTTTTTATACTACTCAGTCTTAGTTGAACTCTAATAGAATAAATATTAAAATTTGAGTTTTCTTTCGTTGATTATTTTTTGTATGGAAATGAATCCTGAGGTGTGAATTTAAGAAAACACTAATAGTTTATCTTTTGGTTGAAATAAACTGCAATGCCTTTCATAAGTAGTAAACGTGATCCTGATCCAATATATTTTGGTTTGTCAGAAATTTTCCGTGACCGGTGTGAAATCTAAATTTGGCTCAGACGTAGGCCTACTCACTATTCTCTCGGCACATTTGGCTCAAATCTCTAAACTAAAATATATGAAATCTCGGAGCACCGTCTTTCAAAAAAAAAAGACAAATTCCTTTTAACTTGATGTTTTCAAGTGGGATCCTTGACTCATTCTATTAACTGTTGGTCTGTACCGTTTAGTTTACATTGGGAACAAGAGGAGACACACTATAGCTAATGGCTTGCCATTTCAAATGAACTCCGAAATCCAGCGAGACGGGTAAATGTTTATTTCATAGTGTAACTTCAACAGTTTAGTCAGCATTGAGGTCCTGCAGAAAGAGCATCATTGTTATGCGATTGTTTTCATAGTCACAGTCATGGAATGGAGAGCGCTTGTTATGCGAGTGAGGGATGAGCCAGAGGTGACCCGTGAAGCACAAGACCCGGCTCCCGGTTCGCATGGGGTTAAATATAGTTACCCTCGTAGGAGGAAAAAACGGAAAAATTAACGACAGCACAAAAAAAATCAAAAACCAACCACCGTTGCTTGTCGGCTGTTAATTTGCTTAAAACATTACTGCTGCGATCTGAATCCTGTCCGATGGAAGCAGACGATGTGTGTGACTGAGAGCCAAGCACGACTTCATGGTGTTCCCCTCGTCGTCACTTGCTCAGAAGTCACATTCTCAGCATCGCCAGGACGCTCAATAAGAGCAGAGAAGCTGTTGGTGGGAGGGGGGGGGGGGACGCATTGATACTCTTATTCAGCCAATCGTACTCTTTATTCAGCCATTTTCAAACTAATCTCAGGAAATGCATGTTAAACTTCCTGGACTTCCCATCTTTCGTTTTCTTTTTGTCTCACCTGATGGTGTGAAGGAGGGGGGACCAGAGCTGGTGGTCGCCGCTGGGGTGGTTGGAGCCGCTGTGGTCGAAACGGTGCTTGGTGGATTGGCCAGGTTGAGAGGCTCTGTCGTCCTCGAGGGAATAAAGGTTCCTGTTGGCACCACTGCAAAAAAAAGCATGTTAATGTCCCTGTAAAAACACTAGGAGACTGTGTGGTCAGTTGCAAGCCTACTTACAGGGTAGCGCCCCTCTTGCGAGTTGGACAGCAAAGGTGATGTCAGCTGATCTCGCCTGGGTGGCGTTGACTCTCGGGACGGTGAACTGACACTGGATCAAATCGCCCGTAATGTTGCCCAGGATTTGCTTCGTTATCTGTGTATGGGAGTCAAGTCACTATCATTAAACAATTGCCCTTCGTTTCAGTGCGCCGAGCATCAGATGCTATTCATCCACTTGACACCGGGGGAAAGTATCGAGTGATAAAACAACAGACACAGCTTTAGTGAGCGCAGTAAAAGAAAGCAAAAAGATAGTGAACATGTAAACGGCCAGGTCTCACCCTCTCTGGTGGTTGGAGCATGCTGCCGTTCAGAACTCTGGTGAAGAACCGGAATAATTTTGCATTCACCCGGCCACAGATAAAGACGAATGTCGTTCCCTAAAGTGTGAGAAGGGGGGACATTATAACCATAATTAAACTTTTTGAAGCAGAAGTTACGAAAGCATTGGAGCGTCACTGACTGTTGGTAGGTTTCAAAGCAATTATTTCACAGTGGAGACAAAGGCCGGCTTTCAGCGTTGCTTGCCAACCGATACTGATTGTGTGTCTGTGCGCGCGCATTTGTGTGTTTGTGTGCGTTTATGTGCGTGCGACAACAACAACAATTGTTTGACTTGTATAACTGGAAATGTCACCCCTATGAAAAAAAAAAAAAGCTGTTATATGAAGGCCCTACCGTATTTGGTCTGAGTGCAATAGCTATGTACTCGTTTGCCATTGCTGTGCCCTGCATCGTGATGTTCAGGACGCTACCGTTGGGAGGTGTCCTGGAGGTCACCTCTAGGGAGGCAAAGAGACAGCTGCCTTCCATCGATGAGGTGCAGTTCATCACTTGATCCACGCAGACCTTAGTCACACCACAACCGGCCCGCGTGATGTTGACCTGCTGCTGGAAACATTGTTCAGGTTGTTAATAATATTTCCTACACGGAACTTCACGGGCCGAGTATTGGAGACAACGAGTTGCATTCATTAGTGTGGTTTGTTTGTTTCTTCAACGGGTAGATGTTGTAGAATTGAGTCCACTCTCTGGTGCCCTGCTACCAGTGTTGGGAAGGTTACTTTTAAAATGTAGCCTACCCAGTTACAGAATACAGAATACATGCCCAAATACGCACTGTGGTGGTTGGAGCCGCTGTGGTGGTTGGAGCCGCTGTAGTCGAAACGGTGCTTGGTGGATTGGCCAGGTTGAGAGGGTCTGTCGACCTCGAGGGAATAAAGGTTCCTGTTGGCCCCACTGCAAAAAAAAGCATGTTAATGTCCCTGTAAAAACACTAGGAGACTGTGTGGTCGGTTGCAAGCCTACTTACTGCCTCCTAGCGCTCCTCTGGCGAGATCGACAGCAAAGGTGTCGTCAGCTGATCTTGCCTGGGTGGCGTTGACGTTCGGCACGGTGAACTGACACTGGATCAAATCGCCCCTAATGTTGCCCAGGATTTGCTTCGTTATCTGTATATGGGAGTCAAGTCACTATCATTAAACAATTGCCCTTCGTTTCAGTGCGCTGAGCATCAGATGCTATTCATCCACTTGACACCGGGGAAAAGTATCCAGTGATAAAACAACAGACACAGCTTTAGTGAGCGCAATAAAACAAAGCAAAAAGATAGTGAACATGTGAACGGCCAGGTCTCACCGTCTCTGATGGTTGGAGCATGCTGCCGTTCAGAACTCTGGTGAAGAACCGGAATACTGTTGCATTCACCCGGCCACAGAAAAAGAACAAGGTGGTTCCCTAAAGTTTGAGAAGGGGGGACATTATAACCATAATTTAACTTTTTGAAGCAGAAGTTACGAAAGCATTGGAGCGTCACTGACTGTTGGTAGGTTTCAAAGCAATTATTTCACAGTGGAGACAAAGGCCGTCTTTCAGCGTTGATTGCCAAGCGATACTGAAAGCCGCCTTTGTCTTGTCTTACACATTTTTTGTCTGCTTTTGGCATCCGTTTCATTTCCTTGTAGCCTACTCGTTCCTTTGTGTGTCTGTGCGCGCGCATGTGTGTGTTTGTGTGCGTGTATGTGCGTGCGACAACAAGAATTGTTTGACTTGTATAACTGCAAATGTCACCCCAATGAAAAAAAAAGAAGCTGTTATATGAGAGCCCTACCGTAGTTGGTCTGAGTCCAATCGCTATGTACTGGTTTGCCATTGCTGTGCCCTGCATCGTGATGTTCAGGACGCTACCGGTCGGAGGTGTCCTGGAGGTCACCTCTAGGGAGGCAAAGAGACAGCTGCCTTCCATCGATGAGTTGCAGTTCATCACTTGATCCACGCAGACCCTAGACACACCACAACCGGCCCGCGTGATGCTGACCTGCTGCTGGAAACATTGTTCATGTTGTTAATAATATTTCCTACACGGAACTTCACGGGCCGAGTATTGGAGACAACGAGTTGCATTCATTAGTGTGGTTTGTTTGTTTTTTCAACGGGTAGATGTTGTAGAATTGAGTCCACTCTCTGGTGCCCTGCTACCAGTGTTGGGAAGGTTACTTTTAAAATGTAGCCTACCCAGTTACAGAATACAGAATACATGCCCAAAGTTGTAATATGTAACGTATTCCGTTTCATCACTCAATCTGAGTATTGTTTTCTGAATACTTGGATTACTTCCACATTAAATGGCATTTTATAAGTGTAGGAATGCGGCATCAAATCCTGCTTACTAAACAGGCCTATTCCGGTGTGTTCTTCGGTTCAAACTGGCTGAATGTGTTAGGCCCAAGTTTCCCTGAGAGTGAACTATTTTATATAATTTGCTGTAGTGGAACAAAGTCTATAAGGGTATGTTCATGTGAAAGATATTTGCCATTACATCAACAAAAAAAAAATCAATGAGCTAAATGCATAGGTGTTGCCTATAAAATCAGAGAGAGAGAGAGAGAGAGAGAGAGAGAGAATTTAAAATTTCACCGATATTCGTTAATCAAAAACTGGAAAATGACATTGAGCCTGCTCTAATGATGAATTAATACATTTCTAAGTGAAAAGGTAGCATTTCAAACCAATCATTGACATTTGTGCCAAGGAAGACGGAACATGTAAGTAGTTTCTATTATATCTAGTCGTATTATTTCAACGTCGGTGATCTGGTGTCCCTGTGGTCTCTATACAGTTTACTGTATAGAGTACTGTATATAACTACCCGCGTCCACACTTCACCTTACCTCAGAACTGTCGGCAAACGACAGGTGTGCAGTCCCATGGATGCCAGGTGCCAGGCACACGATTACCATGGAAACCAGCACGAACAGATTATTCAGGGCCATCTTAGTCCTGTTTAGATGAACAGGACAGAAAAAAATGAAAAGCCATGTTAACATGTTTCAATATGCAGTATTTTGCTTATATGCCTCACACATACAATCTTATAATCTCTAATAATAAAAGTATAATAGTAATACCTTAATAGGTAAAGTCAAGGTAAAATCAAAGATACATATCTAGAAAGAGTTTGTTGAGGTCAGTAGAGCTTTTCATGGACTAACCTGGAGTTGATCGCTAAGGTTTTCCTTTGGAGAGCTAGTGATCAGGAGGATAGTGCCTTCTGATTGTGTCTGTGTCAAGATAGCAAGCTATATACACACTTAGAGTTTCACAGCTCAATAATTATTCTGGCCTGATGCACCTCCCACTCCATTTTAGCATTACTCATCTGTTAAGGATGCCAACAGACTGGAACCTTGAGACGTGTGTGATTGTGCCATTTCACAATCATTTATGCCATCATTTAAATCTTCTTTATTTTTGTTAAATTGTGTTGTATGTATACGCTCTTTATTAGCATGTACTATAATCAACCATACATGTATTGTTGCGACTATTATTGTTATTTCAGGAGTATGAATGAAGGGGATAAAATATAAAAAGACAAACTCCCAAAGATCATTACTGTTTGTTAGACCTAAAATTTACAATTGATTTGATGTAAAGTCATCATCTGGTCGTATGCTTTTATGAGTTTGTATTGTAAAATAATAACAAAAAAATGAATCTTCCAAAATGAGTAACAATGAAGTGATGTATGAGGTAGATTAGCGATACATACCTCAGAACTGGTACTCATTTCTCAGAAGAGGCAACTTTCCCCTTTCCTGCAAGGGCTCAACCAATCTGAATGCAGCATCCCATGTTCAGGATGCATTCCGTTCCGTCGGAACTCACTGTGTAGTCAGTCTGACAGCTCCTGGTATTATTGCGTGACGATGTCTGTAAGGTGTATTGTTAGTTATCCTTGTGACATAGTGTTGCTCTCTGTTATTGTGGTGTGAGGATGTGTGTAAAATGCATTGCTGGTGTCTGTTTGTGATGTACAGCTTGGACAATAACAGTTACTAGCTTACTCAGTGTGTGCTATGTATGTAATGGCTCAATAATAATAATAATAATTCATTGAATTTATTTAGCGCAATTCAACTAGAAATGTCTAATCAACTAACCACGGCTCATTGAGAAATAGTGTTAACGTAAACTAGCTTTAGTTGCTCGCTGAATCAAAATTCATTAGGATGCTAATGCTTATAGGCCACAGGTAAACAAGGCAAGTTTAGTGATATAGCGCCAGTCAAACATAAGGACGTACATGAAATAAACTAATGATGTCAGGTGACAGTGACACCAATTGCTTCATTTCTGTCAGGAGAAGTACGCTTTCCGTTGTTCATTTGACAATAACTTGAATTGACTGAAGTTGTGGACATTGAGTCTTAGCTCATTTTAATGGCATGGATATAGTGATAGCAAGAATGGAGTTTAATCACAGAACTTGATGGCAGTTGCTTTCTGTTTAGAGCACAATCTCATTCTCAATTGCATCAATTAATTGAACATTGATCATTTTATTCATCCTATGCCATTGGGCATTCAAGTCAACCAGTTTCATCAGGTATCACTTCTTTAGCCATTAAAAAAAGGCAAACTTTATCAAACTCTCTCGTCAGGTGCAGGCTAAAGACCAGTTAGGTAGACTGTACAAGGTTTTAATAACACCCCTGAGCTACTGTTGTGTCTCCATCTTTCTGTCTTTCTGTCTCCCTGACTGTCTGACAATGTGTCTGTGCGTCCATTGAAAGCATATCTCTCTAAATTGGGCACAGATTTGCGCCATATCTTCTCAGTATGGAGGCAATAACACACTCATTACATTTTCATGTAATTAAAATGTAACTAGCAAAGGATAAGTGTAGTATTATCAACCATCAATTGATTTTAACCCTAACTATTATTAATATTATCTTAACTTAATAATAATTAGTCCATAAATAAGAACATTTTTTGAAGTGAAACATTATTATTTTTAAGAATGATTAAATTGTTATGTAGGCCTAACCATGGACTTATCCGTAAAATGGAAACAAAATAGATTTATTGTACAATGTAATAATGTTTAAAACATCCTTCTCAGAACTGAAATGTTTAAGTTCTCAGAATACACAACATCCTTCTCAGAACTGGAATGTTTAAGTTCCCAGAATACACCACTTCCCTCCAGTAATTGCTCATCAATCGGAATGCAACATCCGCTTGCATGTTGGCAATGCTAGCATCATCAGTGATGCGTGAGGTAATGGGCCTATAGAAAAGGCAAGTCAAGGAAGGCAAAGGGCAAGGCCAGTGCTTTATAAAGGAAGAAATCCCATGAAATAAACTATGGCTGGCAGGTGACAACATTTGGTTCATTTCTGACAGGAGAAATTAGCTATTTCTTTCTTCATAATACAAGAATACATTAAATAACTGTAATCATGGTGTCCTGTCTGGGATCCATCAGAACATTGATCCGTATCTGATGTTAATTGAGGGGACATGGAAATGGGAATAACGGAATTTCCATTAATGATCACTTGACGCATTGGAAAAAGAAATCATAAATAAAGGACCATGACGTATGTCATCATAAAGTAATTTCCACACATGGGAGGGGCTTGCTGTTCAAACCACAATGTCCTTCTGAGTTATCATCAAAGTGGCATGCATGCATCGCGCCATACTTATGATCCGGTCCGTCAGGTATCACTTGTATTGACCATCATTGCTATGCTGATGGCACGGAGATCTATGTATCGCTATCACCAAATGACTATCGGCCCATAGATCTGCTGTGCCAGTGCATTGAGAAAGTCAAAGACTGGATGTGCCGAAATATCCTTCAAACTAAATGAGGACCAAACCGAGATAATTGTATTTGGTGCTAAAACGGAAAGGCTTAAAGTAACCCAACACCTTCACTCTCTGTTCCGGAAAACCTCAATCAAAGCCAGAAATCTAGGGGTTATCATGGATTCAGATTTACATTTCGACATATCAAATCAGTTACAAAATCTGCATATTATCACCTCAAAAATGTAGTAAGACTTAGAGGGCTCATGTCCACCGAAGACTTACAAAAACTCGTACATGCTTTGATCACTTTTAAGCTTGATTACTGCAATGGTCTCCTTACAGGTCTCCCAAAAATGTTTCTTCCATCGTTACATTGGCTTCCTGTAGGTCAGAGAATTGATTTTAAAATCATGTTACTAACCTATAAATCCCTGCATGGTTTAGGGCCAAAATATTTAACAGATATGCTTCCACTCCATAAGCCTTCTAGAACACTTAGATCTTCTGAGACCAATCTGTTAATTATCCCCAGAGTAAACACGAAACATGGGAAAGCAGGATTTAGTTACTATCCAACAAATAGCTGGAATTACCTCCCTGAGGATCTAGCCTTAAAAAAAGGCAAATTCCTTCCAATCTGGCTGACTGTCTGTCCGAGTGTCCGTGTGTCCATCAATAGGGTATCTCACAAAGTCGGGCACGGATTTGCACCAGAGTTGCTTGGTATCGGTTATGGGTAGGGGTGGGCAGATTGATCCAGACACATCGATACTAAACAAAATACATCTAGTTTTTGAAGAAGAATTCTAGCGTCAGTAGGATCAATAGCAGTGTTTCAGATTCTCTTTTCTAAGTTCTCTCCCTTTCCCAAAGAGTAAAACTCCCTTTGCAAACAACATTTTATTGTCATCTCACAGGCACCGCAAGGTGTGTTGGAAAGCTGTTAAAAGACTATATTATACTTATACTTGAATCAAAAGCTATTATGTGGAACGGGCGGATCATAAGCTCATCTCTTTAAGGCTATGGTTGAAATGTTCCGGACATTGCAACATGGCTCCATACCTTACTGAAGCCTCAAAATGTTGACAGACTTGTTATAATGACTGTGGTTCACATTTTATGAAACATACCCATCCCTCTCATCTTACGCACGAAGACCAGACAAAGAGGAACTTGTTTGAAGGTTGTTGAAGTAAGAGAATTCAACTCGAGACTGAAGTTGTTCGCTTCTAGGTTCAGTGTCTGATTCATGATGCTGTTGCATTTAAGCTAAAATCAGGAGTGTTCTCTTGCTGTGTCCAAATTTGATATTTTCTGTTGCAGTTCCTTTTGCATGGAGTAAATTACTGCAACCAACGTTTCGATTGAAAACGTTGATTGACGTTGTGATTCTCATTTGATCAAGAATCGCGCAACCCTACAGTGACGTTTTACTCTAATCAAAAGCATATTCTTTCCACATATAGTAGCTTGTTGGTGAAGTTGTACTGTGAATAGCTGGAAGGTACATAGAGGTAGTAGGGCTATTTTTAAGTTCTCCACAATAAAGAGTGTATATTTCTGTTTTTTCCCCTAATTTGTCCTGTGTTTTAACATCCATTCAGTTGAAAGCAAATGGCTTGCTACATACATGCTTCAGTTGGGAATCAAACCTAGGTTTCGCAGCTGGCAGGTTGACATGATCGACTACCATTCACCTTTTAATGTTTGCTAACCTTTGGCATAACTTCACATTCACCGGCAGAATATATGCAATGTTTGTAAAGGGTCAATGACCATTGATGTCAGACTTGCTCCAATAACGTAGTCTTCTCTTGCATGTCCTATGGCCTTCTGGTGTCATTAACCTGTCACTGGAAAGGTTAATACATGATGACGCTTCATGGACAAACAGCTTACTGGGTGGAGTTCTGTGTTCTTAAGACATCCCTGGATTCTGTAATTGGTCTACTGTCTGTAGTTGATGCTTTAAATTGATCTATAGTGTGCGTTCACACTATTGATCCGAAGCAAAGCGAATATACTACCCGCATGTTCACCAAAGTACCCAGGTTTGAGTGTTTTCAAGCATATTGGAGGAGAAGGGTCTCTCTTGTGAACAACAACGTAGCTTCCCGCCAATTCCTTCTCAACCATGGCCGAGATACTTGCTGTGGAAGTACCAGAGATGTCATGGGTTATAATATCATCTGGATATATCACACTTCGGCCTTGATATTATATGTGTAGCGTAGTATACGCTACACGTGAACCTCCTAAGATGGCACAATTTGATTAGTTTGCTATCTCGGGATATTGGGCAATGTCCCATGATTGAGATCTCAAACTCAGGATATTGTTTTCATTGCAGAATGTCCCGCTTTGCAAGTGTTTCAGAGGAAGAAATTCAAGAAATTCAACAAAATGCTATCCCTAAAAACACATAAGAGCAACACAATATGGTCTTCACGTTTTCAAAGGTAAAATGTGCTTATTATTTATAAAACAGCAAGTAAAAAAATGAATTTAATGGAGAGCGCTCGTGAAGGTCATCTCTTCACGCTAATAAAAACAAATAAACCGCTAATAAATACTAATAAATCCCGGCAAAAAGTGTTATTTTGTTTACTTTTGGAGTGTTCATATGTAGTATATACTAAAACAATTATTCACCTCAGGCTCCGTGAATAGTGGGGCTATTCCCAACTATTCACTTTGCCTTTGGCAAATAATTATTATAAAGATATTATAGAGACCTGGGAGTGAGCAAACTGCACCAATCACATAATCACATCGTCCGCATGTAACAGGTTTTTGGCCATTCATAAATTCGAAAATTTGCCTCTAGTCATGTCTTTTCATTAACTTTGTATGGATTTGCACCTTCATCTTTGGTGTGACAGTGTATCGCGTGCGAGGGCAATATGAGTTTCTGTTTGATTGTTTCGGTGTTAAATGTAATGGGGAGAGTGAGTATGGCAACAAAAAAAGAAATTATCCACAAATTAATTAAAATGTTTATAACAGGTAACAGGTAAAAATAAAGTAAAAAAAAGAAAAGAAAAAAACTCAAAATAAAGCTTATTTTTTCTATGACACGTAAATGGCAAAAAATTGTAATAAATGAGTGGAGAAACATAACAAACTACAAAATGCAATTCCTGCAGAAAATGCTTCGAGTGTTGTAGTGCAAAATGAGGATGAAAATGTTTTAGTAAAGCCACTTAATTTAAGACGTAAAGAAATGTTAAACGGTTTATATCAATGAAAAGAGTCTAAATGGAGTAAACAATGTAAACCAAGAATGTAAATAGTGAATACATTTGAGATAAAAGAACGAATAGCTGAGCAGTTCCAATAAAGTGTGTGTGTGTGTGTGTGTGTGTGTGTGTGTGTGTGTGTGTGTGTGTGTGTGTGTGTGCGTGTGTGTGTGTGTGTGTGTGTTAGCATTGAGCTTCTACCGGGAGTACACCGGATATGTAGCAATCGCCTAGCCTCTAGACATATAAACAGGGGTCCCCATACACACAAACACCTGATACCTAACATTCATATTTCCAATTGATTAATCATTTTAGTGTAAAAAGTGTAGAAATAAATAGATTCAAGATTCTTCATCTTGGCCAGAGACAGAAAGACATCTATGATCTGAATTAGTGACTTTCACATATTTCTATGCATGTCAAGGGTACATAGTCAAATTGTCCACATTTTTTGGTGCTATATTTTTACATTGTTCTAATTATGTATTTTTAATTCTACTACGGTCCTACACTGGCTGCTCGACCCTTCCACATTTTCCTCCCTGGGAACATGTACGTACTTTACCATCTTATCTTAACTATTGCTAAAATGAACCTTTGTGTGTTAATATATTCCGAGCATCAACGGTTTCTATTGTGTTCCTCCCGGGGCGATGCCTCGGTGGTCTTGGTTCACATCCTCCGCAGAGCGAACCAGGTGAGGAAACTCCAGAGCAGCAGAGAGGCTGAGGGGGGGGGGGGGGGGGGGGGGGGGGGGGGGGGGGAAGAGACATCACACCTTTATACTTATTCGACTTTTGAGTTGAGTTATTATTTTCTTCCGTCCAGAAATAAATTATTGGACTCCTCTCACGATTACAAACCATATATAAATGCATTTCATACCAAACCATATGCATGTTCAACTGCCATTTGAGGAAATGGTTAATGGTAAACGTCAGGATCTGTGTTTCTGTTGCTATACCTGATGGCTGAGGAGTGGATCCCATTGACAAGGGACATACGTCACCTACACCAGTAGGCCTACTGTCTGGCTCTAGCCCATTGATCCTTCGCACTAACCCCAATCACTCGCATCTTCCCCTCTTTCGGTGGCAATGTCCAAACTCGCTCACTTGTATGCTCATTACCTAATCCCTTGATAGGGAAGACTATATTGTTTATGAAGGGTATTATTAAAGGGGATGTGCACTACAGCCCATTAGATTATAATTTATCACAACACAAAAACTCTGTAAGCCGTTGTGGAATGTGTGGGGAGGATGGCTGGTTGTTAGGAGGTGTCATAATACACCACCAGGTGTGAGTGTGAGTAGCGGTTACAAGACGTTTTGAAAACCGGCCTCTTCTGACATCACAAGTTGGCCTGTGTCAACCTAGATGTGTGATAGATAGATCAGTCTACCAGCCTACCCAGTTGACATTAGCAAACGTTGCTCATCTATCGTACATCTAGGTGGACACGCCCCCACCGATTTTCAGAACGGCTTGTAACGACTGATCACACTCCCCTTTACGCAGCCTCACCCGACCTGACCCAGACTGGCTAGGGTTGGGTCAGGCTGCACACCTTCGGTGTATTCAATGGGCCCAGGTTAACCCAGCAATCCCAGTTCTGAACAGCTGCCCAGACTGTTACCATTCAACCTACGCTGCAAAAATAGGGTTTAGGCATCAGCATCAGCAGTCAACAGTTTCCCTGATGTCATCTTACAGTTCTGTCCATATGTTCCTAGCTGTTTAAATAATTAAAGAACAGATTGAAATGTTACCTGTGTAGAGCCACACATCGTAGTTTATTATATAGCTTATTTAGAGAGAGCTGCTGTGCATCCTTGGGTAAAGTGCAGAAATAAGAGCAGCTCAATAGGCTTTGCTGCTCATACGATGCATTATGGGTATTACGTTTAGTGCAGCGGAGAGGGAACCAGTTTGGAGCACGCCTACAAAATGTTGTTCAAATGGGCTATAGCGCTTCAGAGGGAACACGTGAGCGACGTCAAACACGGCGGGAGTGTATCCCTGCGTGTGGGCGACGGTTGGTCATGCATTATGTGTTTCCCTTCCCCGACCAAAAGGCACAGTAGTCCATGGAGCAGTTTTCCCCCTCACCTGATGAGGAGAAGCTTCCGGATATGTTCTGAATGCTCGTCATACTGGTCGGCATTGTGGCGTTAGTCACGGGCGTTTTGGTGTCAATCATTGGAATTGTGGCGTTATCCACTGGTGTTGTTGTGTTATCCACTGGCGTTGTTGAGCTATCCACTGGTGTTGTTGTGTTATTCACTGGTGTTGTTGTGTTATTCACTGGTGTTGTTGTGTTATTCACTGGTGTTGTTGTGTTATTCACTGGTGTTGTTGTGTTATTCACTGGTGTTGTTGTGTTATTCACTGGTGTTGTTGTGTTATCAGCTGGTGTTGTTGTGTTATCCACTGGTGTTGTTGTGTTATTCACTGGTGTTGTTGTGTTATTCACTGGTGTTGTTGTGTTATTCACTGGTGTTGTGTTATTCACTGGTGTTGTTGTGTTATTCACTGGTGTTGTTGTGTTATTCACTGGTGTTGTTGTGTTATTCACTGGTGTTGTTGTGTTATTCACTGGTGTTGTGGAGTTATTCAATGGTGTTGTGGAGTTATCTGCTGGTGTGGTTGTGTTGTTATCCGCTGGCGTTGTGTTGTTATCCGCTGGCGTTGTGGAGTTATCCGTGGTCACTGTCCCGTTATCCGTGGTCACTGTCCCGTTATCCGTGGTCACTGTGATGTTATCCGTGGTCACTGTGATGTTATCCGTGGTCACTGTGATGTTATCCGTGGTCACTGTCCCGTTATCCGTAGTCACTGTGATGTTATCTGTGGTCACTGTCCCGTTATCCGTGGTCACTGTCCCGTTATCCGTAGTCACTGTGATGTTATCCGTGGTCACTGTCCTGTTATCCGTGGTCACTGTCCCGTTATCCGTGGTCACTGTGATGTTATCCGTGGTCACTGTCCCGTTATCCGTGGTCACTGTGATGTTATCTGTGGTCACTGTGATGTTATCCGTGGTCACTGTGATGTTATCAGTAGTCACTGTGATGTTATTCACTGGTGTTGTTGTGTTATTCACTGGTGTTGTTGTTTTATTCACTGGTGTTGTTGTGTTATTAACTGGTGTTGTTGTGTTATTCACTGGTGTTGTGGAGTTATTCAATGGTGTTGTGGAGTTATCTGCTGGTGTGGTTGTGTTGTTATCCGCTGGCGTTGTGTTGTTATCCGCTGGCGTTGTGGAGTTATCCGTGGTCACTGTCCCGTTATCCGTGGTCACTGTGATGTTATCCGTGGTCACTGTGATGTTATCCGTGGTCACTGTGATGTTATCCGTGGTCACTGTGATGTTATCTGTGGTCACTGTCCCGTTATCCGTAGTCACTGTGATGTTATCCGTGGTCACTGTCCCGTTATCCGTGGTCACTGTGATGTTATCCGTGGTCACTGTCCCGTTACCCGTGGTCACTGTGATGTTATCCGTGGTCATTGTCCCGTTATCCGTGGTCACTTTGATGTTATCCGTGGTCACTGTGATGTTATCCGTGGTCACTGTGATGTTATCAGTAGTCACTGTGATGTTATCCGTGGTCACTGTGATGTTATCCGTGGTCACTGTCCCGTTATCCGTGGTCACTGTTATGTTATCCGTGGTCACTGTGATGTTATCCGTGGTCACTGTGATGTTATCCGTAGTCACTGTGATGTTATCCGTGGTCACTGTGATGTTATCCGTGGTCACTGTCCCGTTATCCGTGGTCACTGTGATGTTATCCGTGGTCACTGTGATGTTATCCGTGGTCACTGTCCCGTTATCCGTAGTCACTGTGATGTTATCCGTGGTCACTGTCCTGTTATCCGTGGTCACTGTGATGTTATCCGTGGTCACTGTCCCGTTATCAGTGGTCACTGTGATGTTATCCGTGGTCACTGTGATGTTATCCGTGGTCACTGTGATGTTATCCGTGGTCACTGTCCCGTTATCCGTAGTCACTGTGATGTTATCCGTGGTCACTGTCCCGTTATCCGTGGTCACTGTGATGTTATCCGTGGTCACTGTGATGTTATCCGTGGTCACTGTCCCGTTATCCGTAGTCACTGTGATGTTATCCGTGGTCACTGTCCCGTTATCCGTGGTCACTGTCCTGCTATCCGTGGTCACTGTCCTGCTATCCGTGGTCACTGTCCCGTTATCCGTGGTCACTGTCCCGTTATCCGTGGTCACTGTCCCGTTATCCGTGGTCACTGTGATGTTATCCGTGGTCACTGTGATGTTATCCGTGGTCACTGTGATGTTATCAGTAGTCACTGTGATGTTATCCGTGGTCACTGTGATGTTATCCGTGGTCACTGTCCCGTTATCCGTGGTCACTGTCCCGTTATCCGTGGTCACTGTGATGTTATCCGTGGTCACTGTGATGTTATCCGTAGTCACTGTGATGTTATCCGTGGTCACTGTGATGTTATCCGTGGTCACTGTTCCGTTATCCGTGGTCACTGTGATGTTATCCGTGGTCACTGTGATGTTATCCGTGGTCACTGTCCCGTTATCCGTAGTCACTGTGATGTTATCCGTGGTCACTGTCCTGTTATCCGTGGTCACTGTCCCGTTATCCGTGGTCACTGTCCCGTTATCCGTGGTCACTGTCCCGTTATCCGTGGTCACTGTGATGTTATCCGTGGTCACTGTGATGTTATCCGTGGTCACTGTGATGTTATCCGTGGTCACTGTGATGTTATCCGTGGTCACTGTGATGTTATCAGTAGTCACTGTGATGTTATCCGTGGTCACTGTGATGTTATCCGTGGTCACTGTCCCGTTATCCGTAGTCACTGTGATGTTATCCGTGGTCACTGTCCCGTTATCCGTGGTCACTGTGATGTTATCCGTGGTCACTGTCCTGTTATCCGTGGTCACTGTGATGTTATCCGTAGTCACTGTGATGTTATCCGTGGTCACTGTGATGTTATCCGTGGTCACTGTGATGTTATCCGTGGTCACTGTGATGTTATCCGTGGTCACTGTGATGTTATCAGTAGTCACTGTCGTGTTAACTACTGTCACTGTTGTGTTATCGATGGTCAACGTTGTGTTATCCGTGGTCACCGTGTTGTTATCCATATTCACTGTGATGTTATCCGTAGTCACTGTGATGTTATCCGTGGTCACTGTGATGTTATCCGTGGTCACTGTCCCGTTATCCGTGGTCACTGTGATGTTATCCGTGGTCACTGTGATGTTATCCGTGGTCACTGTCCCGTTATCCGTAGTCACTGTGATGTTATCCGTGGTCACTGTCCTGTTATCCGTGGTCACTGTCCCGTTATCCGTGGTCACTGTGATGTTATCCGTGGTCACTGTCCCGTTATCCGTGGTCACTGTGATGTTATCCGTGGTCACTGTGATGTTATCAGTAGTCACTGTGATGTTATCCGTGGTCACTGTGATGTTATCCGTGGTCACTGTGATGTTATCCGTGGTCACTGTCCCGTTATCAGTGGTCACTGTGATGTTATCCGTGGTCACTGTGATGTTATCCGTGGTCACTGTGATGTTATCCGTGGTCACTGTCCCGTTATCCGTAGTCACTGTGATGTTATCCGTGGTCACTGTCCCGTTATCCGTGGTCACTGTGATGTTATCCGTGGTCACTGTCCTGCTATCCGTGGTCTCTGTCCCGTTATCCGTGGTCACTGTCCCGTTATCCGTGGTCACTGTCCCGTTATCCGTGGTCACTGTGATGTTATCCGTGGTCACTGTGATGTTATCCGTGGTCACTGTGATGTTATCAGTAGTCACTGTGATGTTATCCGTGGTCACTGTGATGTTATCCGTGGTCACTGTCCCGTTATCCGTGGTCACTGTGATGTTATCCGTGGTCACTGTGATGTTATCCGTGGTCACTGTGATGTTATCCGTAGTCACTGTGATGTTATCCGTGGTCACTGTGATGTTATCCGTGGTCACTGTTCCGTTATCCGTGGTCACTGTGATGTTATCCGTGGTCACTGTGATGTTATCCGTGGTCACTGTCCCGTTATCCGTAGTCACTGTGATGTTATCCGTGGTCACTGTCCTGTTATCCGTGGTCACTGTCCCGTTATCCGTGGTCACTGTGATGTTATCCGTGGTCACTGTCCCGTTATCCGTGGTCACTGTGATGTTATCCGTGGTCACTGTGATGTTATCCGTGGTCACTGTGATGTTATCCGTGGTCACTGTGATGTTATCCGTGGTCACTGTGATGTTATCAGTAGTCACTGTGATGTTATCCGTGGTCACTGTGATGTTATCCGTGGTCACTGTCCCGTTATCCGTAGTCACTGTGATGTTATCCGTGGTCACTGTCCCGTTATCCGTGGTCACTGTGATGTTATCCGTGGTCACTGTCCTGTTATCCGTGGTCACTGTGATGTCATCCGTAGTCACTGTGATGTTATCCGTGGTCACTGTGATGTTATCCGTGGTCACTGTGATGTTATCCGTGGTCACTGTGATGTTATCCGTGGTCACTGTGATGTTATCAGTAGTCACTGTCGTGTTAACTACTGTCACTGTTGTGTTATCGATGGTCAACGTTGTGTTATCCGTGGTCACCGTGTTGTTATCCATATTCACTGTGATGTTATCCTTCATCAGTGTCCCATTGTTGGTTAGATTGGCCAAGTCCAGCGGACCTTCCATCCTTACAAGGCTGAAGGGGCCCGGCTTATCTGTATAGAGACAAGTGTTAATGTTATTGATTTTTGTGTGTGTGTGTGTGTGTGTGTGTGTGTGTGTGTGTGTGTGTGTGTGTGTGTGTGTGTGTGTGTGTGTGTGCGTGTGCGCGAATGTGCAGGTGTTTGTGTTTGTGTTCGTGTGCGTGTGCGTGTGTCAGCACCAAGTGAACTTACTGCCATTGATCACTCCTGTTCCAAGTTCAACAATGAAGGTGGTGACATGACGGCCTCCTGTTGCCATGGCATTGACGTTGGGGACGGTGAAACTACACTGGACCATCCTGCCAGTCAGCTGACCCTGGATGTCCTCCACTGGCTGCACACGGGAGAAACCCAAGGTCTTACTACGCATTTAGATATTTGTTGATATTTTTCATATTTTGGTATACCTCATTACGCTATAATATAAGCTAACATACCGTTATTAATATTCAAACACATAAGGAATCAAACAGTGGCCGTTATCTGTGTCTTCTGAGACTGAGAGATCGGTCTGCCAGAATTCTGACATTAATCAAAGAATTCTGACTTTATTCTCAGAATTCTGACTTTAATCTCTGAACTCATACAAAAATTCACAAAAGGCCCTAGTCCCCTTTCCGTAACTATGAGAGACGACGAGCAACAAAAGTTGAATCCTAATATATCACAGTCAACACCACAGTTAAACCCCCTAGCTCATGGGCTATACGTCTACGGTCAGGGGGGTCAAAGTGAACCCAGAGGAAGCTCGCGGGGCACACCATCTCGCTGAGGGTCAGAACGCCGTCACTGGCGCTGTTGTTGCGCTTGGCCGTGAAGAATTGGAATGATCCGTTTGTTTGGCCGCAGACAAACACCGTTGTGGTTCCCTGGACATGGAACAAAACAACCGGGCTTCACGTTAGGTCACAGTGTCCTGTTACAGTGTAGATAAACAAGTACTATGCAATAATCCTTGTAAAAACATGCAACAGCATTTGCCTATTATGTGATGATGTTATGCATGTATCTATACAGTGTGGTTTGGGTTTAGCAGTTAAGGCTAGCAAAAGGTAAAACACACTAGAGTTAGGCTGCTCCATGGGGCTGTTAATGACATGCTGTTAGAGGTTATTCATTGCTTCTATACTCAGTTTTTTGTGTGTGTGGGTAAGTTTATCTTTGTGGTGTGTGTGCGTGCGTTTGTGTGCGCATGCATGTGTGCATGAAGGTGTGTGTGTGTGTGTGTGTGTGTGTATGCACGTGTCCATGAACATGTGTGTGCGTGCGAACCTCCGGTTGATCGGCGGTGAGTCCCAGGGCTACGTATTGGTTGGACTCTCCGCTCAGCCTGAGCGTGATGCTCAGGCTGCTGCCGTTGGAGGCTTCCACGAGGCCGGCCGTTACGGAGCCAAAGAGACAGCTCCCTGCCGCTGGGTCGCAGCCCTCGGGGTCCTCCAAGCAGAGCTTAGTATTTCCACAACCGGCCCGCGTGACGTTTACCTGCTGGAAGTCGTGTGGGTCAATAAGTCATCTGTCACATTTTATCTATTGGTTATAATCGATACGTATGTTACAACCTGGCTCAACGGTTGTACCATTGAAGGGGAGGCCACACATGGTCTTGTATGAACTTAATGAATTTATTAAAGAATACCGTGAACAAACAAACATAACAGAAACTAAGGATCGGGCTGCAGGCCAGGGAGAGAGAGGAATCACTTGATCAGGGCTGCTTTATAGGCTCCTGAGCCCAGCCTGCTCAGGTGAGCTGCTTCTCGTTAGTTGATAATCCATCAACCAGCAACCTGCAACACAGAACACACCAGAAGCAGCACCACCACCACACAAGGCAACCCTGTGACCGTCACACTTCCCCCCATAAGACAGTTCTACCCCGTACATTCATAAAGGGCATAAACTCCTGTACACTGCAACAGGATACACACTTTCAATTTCACTTTCTGAGTTACAAAGGCGCACGGACAAAGCATCCGCCATGACGTTGTGGGTGCCCTTAATATGACGGATGTCTAGGTTGTACGGCTGCAAAAACAGAGCCCATCGCATAAGCCTCTGATTAGGGTTCTGCAAAGAATTCAAGAAGGTGAGAGGGTTATGGTCAGTGAATACAACAATTGTCATTCCAGAATCAAGGTACACATTGAAATGTTGCAGTGCCAGAACTAATGCCAATGGTTCTTTTTTGATAACTGAGTAGTTCAGTTGGTAAGCGTTGAACTTCTTGGAATAGAAGCTAACGGGATGTTCGATACCTTTTCCATCAGCCTGGAGGAGTACCGCACCTGCTCCAACATGGCTGGCATCAACATGTAGTGTAAATGGCTGATCCAGTCTGGGAGCTAGGAGGACTGGCGCAGAGCATAACAGGGTTTTAACAACAGTGAAGGCTTGCTGACATGAGGTGGACCACATGTATTTAGACTTGATCTTCAACAAGTCGGTCAGAGAGGCCACCACTGTCGAGAAATTACGGCAAAAACAGCGGTAATAGCCAACCAATCCTAGGAACCTCATTAATTCTTTTTTCGTAGTGGGAACAGGGAACTCCTCAACAGCAGTCACCTTTGCATGAACTGGACGCACATGACCGTGGCCCACTACTTTGCCAAGATATGTTACCGTAGCTTTTGCAAACTCACATTTAGCCAAGTTTACTGTCAAATTTGCATTTGCAAATCGTTCAAACAAAGCCCGGATGCGACTTAGATGATCCCTGTGACGGTCACAGGGTTGCCTTGTGTGGTGGTGGTGCTGCTTCTGGTGTGTTCTGTGTTGCAGGTTGCTGGTTGGTGGATTATCAACTAACGAGATGCAGCTCACCTGAGCATGCTGGGCTCAGGAGCCTATAAAGCAGCCCTGATCAAGTGACTCCTCTCTCTCCCTGGCCTGCAGCCCGATCCTTAGTTTCTGTTATGTTTGTTTGTTCAGGGTATTCTTTAATAAATTCATTAAGTTCATACAAGACCATGTGTGGCCTCCCCTTCAATGGTACAAACGTTGAGCCAGGTTGTAACAATTAGCACTGCAAATATTTCAACGTGGGCTTAGGCAGATAGACCTACATAATTAGGGCATTTAGCAGACGCTTTTATCCAAAGCGACTTACATCGGTTAATTCACACATTGACACACCGACGGCAGAGTCAACCATGCAAGGCGACAGCCAGCTCGTCAGGAGCAGTTATATATTGATGTGGCCCAGTTATATAAATATTGACACAAAGGCGACACAAAAAAGCTGAGCTCATTAAGATAAGTATGGGTCTGTGTTATTTATGATACCCTTGAACTACCCTCCTGATATACCTCTGCGATGAAGGCCTATAGCAGGGCTGCCATTTACAAGAAAAGTTTGGAGTGAGATTCTGTGGGTCTGGGGCGGAACGACCCAAACTTTTGCTAGAAATGGCGACCCATCACCCAACTAAATTGTAATTGAAACTTAAAAACTGTTTCCAGCTTTTTTACACTTAGTTTATAATCGATCTGTTGAACGTGAATCAAATGAATTTGTAAGTTTAAGTCACCCACACTCCTTTAATAAGTGTACGTGTATTTGGAATTTGACCAATATATTGGAATTTGAACATTATATCTATTTTTATTTATATTGGGTAGTAAGGGTGCCCATAACAATTATTTTATCGGTGCCATTGATGACCTACGTACGCCACTGTTAACTTGCCATATCTTATGAGGAAGAAAATAAATTGAAAGTTATTTAGCTGACTTCTAAAATCAACGTTAGCTATGAGGTCACGGAGGTACCTCACTATTTTTCCAACCCTCGCTACGGCCCCAAACGTCAGCCCCAACGATCAGGCCGTACCCTGGTACCGTTGGCGAACTGCAGATGGGATGTTGCGTGTATGCTGGGTGCCAGGCACCCAATCAGGGAAACCACCAGGAACAGAAGCTGGGCCATCTTTAACCTGTCTCAAAGCAGTCCTCTGTCAAAGAGAAGAAACGACAAAAAAATAAAATGATAATGCAATGAAAATCCATAAAAAAAATGTTTTATTGTAGATAGATTATTACTATGTAACTACTATTATTTACAATTACATAATTCCGTACAAAAATTTTGGATAATTTGACTATTATAGAACATTAGAATATCATATTTTAGGCCTTTTTGTGTTGTATGGCAAATTTGTTTTCATTTGTTATTTCAATTGTAATACTGTTTGAAACATAAATGGCCTCTGCCTTTAACTGCTCACCATGCAGGCCTACCATATGTCACAAGATAAGTTTGATTGGTTAAACAATACAGAATATATCCGTTTTGGCTCATTCTTGTCGACTTACCTGTACAGTGTTATAACCAAAAAGCTGTCCAGGTGATTAAAATGAAGTCCTCTGATCTCAATTAATCCACAGGTTACTGCTTAATGCAGCAGACATCGGAGTGGGAATAGTCTATCCCTCACAATCCCCAAGTCCCACTGTTTACATAAGGATGAACATGCCTGTGTGTATTGTATGTGTGTTTGTGTGTTTGTGTGTATGTGGGTGTTTTCTCATGCACAAAACGAGTAGGTGGACTAGGATTCAATATTTATTTTGTTGTTGTACATGTATTCTTTGTTTTTCAACCCCATGGATTATAGCAGGTGAATTCTAGAGTAACACAATACATTTACAAATAATTTATTGTGTACACTATCTAAACTTCTTATATTATTATCATTATTATTATTATCATCATCGTTATTATTAGGGCACTATTATACTGCACGCATATGCTGTCATCAGTGGGCAATAGGCTCAATCATCATCAATCATCAATAAAACTCAATGAATCTTCAAAATAAAACGTTGTAATGTAAACAAATGTGTGAAGTTTGCTAACAGTCTTTCTGCTTCATTACGTGCAAAATAAGCATCAGCCCTCTGTAGCAACTTTATAATTTCTATTGACTGTTCATTTAAATTTGTTAAGGTACGGCCACACTGAACGCGTTACGCGCGCAAGATTATGCGCGTAACGCGCTCAGTGTGGCCGTACCTTTAGAAATGTTAATTAACAGTTGAAGGCTACCGAAGCAAAATATTGACACAAAAACCTTGAGTTGCCAACCGGACAGCAGCCTCTAGAACAGGGATCTCAAACTCGCGGCCCGGGGGCCAATTGAGGCCCGCAGGATGTAATATTGTGGCCCCCTACTTGACGTCAAAGTTTAGTGTTAGTGTGGACCGCGCGTTGTTGTCAAACGCACATTTTTGCTGAGACGCTTGCCACACTTTTTTATCCCTTGTGATAGGGTGACCAGATGTCTTGGTTTTACCGGGACAGTCCCAATTTTGAGTTGCGTGTCCTGAGTCCCAACAAAAGCCAAAGGACGCTAAAATGTCCCGGTTTCCACCAACCACTATGAAATGTCCCCTGTTGGAAGCGCTTACATAGCCAACGTGATCTAATGATAGCCCGATCATTAACTTAGATTGAGTCAGTTGTGCTCCTTTTTTCTGTGGAATATTTGATGTGGCCCAGCCTGACCCAGACTCTACCTCCAGCTGCCCCCAAGTTAGTTGAGTTTGAGACCCCTGCTCTAGAACCAGAAGCTCAAGATGAAACCAAAACTTAATTTAGTTTGCTTATTGTGCAAATCTAGCATTTCATAATTGAATGCTCTATTTGGTGAGGACTATAGCCTTATCACTATCGAACTCGTTTCGTTTGGTTCTGGAGGTATCACTGGTTTTAAGCCGGTCCGTATAAAATAAAATAAAAAAATGTGAATTTTTGTTATGAATAGATATACAAATATTAAGTAGTACCAGAGACATGAACTTTGAAGGGTTTGATAACCGAGTTCTGTCTTGGTTAGAGTCCTTGAATCTGGGACTCAAACCTAAAGTTCCTTTAGGTCGGGTTGGAGTTCCGACGATGGTACCAGAGAGACTGGTACCATCTAAAATGTTTTTTTAACTTTGCCTTTATTTTCTATCTGTTTTACTAATTTTTTGTGTATTTTTTCGTTGACTTATCTATTACTTTATTTTATTGTATGACAATGTTTACATGTGAAGCACTTTGAGTCTGCTTTGTGTATGAAAAGTGCTATATAAATAAAGTGGCCTTGCCTTGCCCTGCCTTGTCACCCACAAGTGTTTTAAATGTGTCATTACTGCAGTTTCGTTTAATCCAAGTCAAACAAAATGATTGGTTGACCCATTATCGTCGGCCACTTCTACAGAACACCCGCTAAACCAGTTTCAACTTTTACAGGAACAATATATCATTATGGCATCACTAAAAACATACACACCCCATACTCTTTACAAAAACGGCTACAAAACTGCACCATAACAAAGACTCCAAGCAACGGGCCAATCTTTGAAGCTCCTACAATGGCTTGATATATTGGCTACAATGAAGACTTTGGTTAGGGCACTTTCCTATTTCAACTCTGCCTTTATTTCCTCTTACGCATCTATTTAATTTTAGTACTTCATTTTATTGCTCATTTTATTTGATGACGATGTTTTTTATGGGAGGCGTTTTGAGTCTGCCTCGTGTATTAAAAGTGGTATATAAATAAGGAGGAAGGCCGAGCTCTCTGAGTGGCCAACGACGTGCTTCGCGACGCACGTCCCTTTCCCTTTCCTTCTTCTGTGACACTACGGGAAAGTATGTGAAGGAAATCAAGTCAGTCGACCTGCATAACTAGCCGATTCTGAACGAACTCGTATTCGAGATGGACGTGTTCTAACGCATTTTGGCCACTCAGAGAGCTCGGGCCTACTGGAGCCCAGCGAGATGTGGAACATCTTGCGGTCTGCTTGCATTCGAAGACCGTGGACAGCATTAACAGGAGTCAAGCTCGTCATCGTTTGTTTGGGTGGCAACTTGTCAACTAGGTAACAGGATGTATGGTAACTAAGTACAGTAATGCATTCATTTCTTGGAGCTTTTACAAAATAGTGGCTTAATGAAGTCATTATAACACCAACTTCCAAGAGGCTGTGTTCTAGGTCCAATATTTCAATAGGGTTAATTCCACCGAAGAACCACATCCAAGGGTTGAGATAAACGATTTATTATTAAGAATTTATACAAATACACAGAAAATCCCACGAAACGACATAACATAAGGACACACGGTAAACAATCGCTGAGGCAGTACAGTTGGAGTAGATACAATTCCTTCGGTAGAAATCTTCTTCGGAAACACATTTTGTACATTTTGTAGTTAAGGCACATGTAATAATCTTAATTTGATCCACAAACAATAAATACCGTCTTACAAGAGACCACCCTGAGCTATTACAAATAATAAAGTTTAGACCCCAGAAGCACCAGAAAATACGTGACAAAAACGATCTGTTCATACGTTCATCTGTTAACACGTTCATCCGTTCATACGTTCATCTGTTCACCCGTTCATCTGTTCATCTGTTCATTTGTTCATACGTTCATCTGCTCATCAGCTCATCTGTTCATCTGTTCATCTGTTCATACGTTCATACGTTCACCCGTTCATCTGCTCATCTGCTCATCCGTTCATCTGTTCATCTGTTCATCTGTTCATCTGTTCATATGTTCAGTCCATCCGACAGGGTGGCGTTGGCACGGGAACGAGAGCCTCGTCGCGATGGCTCCCTGGTACTCCCCGCCCTCGGGACCTCCCCCCCCCCGTCCTCTCCCCTCCCCTCTCCTCCCCCCCCGCTCCCCCCACTCCTCTCGCTCTTGGTCCGGCTCCCCCGCTTCCCCCTCTGGCTCCCCCCTCCCTCCCCCCCCCCCCCCCCCCGCGTCCAGATCCAGCGCACAGTGCCACAGCGTCGTCCTGGGCGACGGTGTCTCCTCGTCCTCCCGGCTCCTCTCCGACTCCCTCCTCCTCACCTCCCCCCTCTCCCCCCCCCGGCCCCGTCTCCCCCCCCCCCGCCGTCGGGCCGCCGTCTCGTCGTTGGCTTCCGTCTCCCCGGGGCTGCGGGGGGCCCTCTCTGCCCTCCGGTCCGGGGCCCCTGGCTCGGTCCCTCTCGCTCCGACCCCCGCTGTGGCTGCTGCTGCTCACGTGTCTGCTGTGGGTGCCGCTTTGTGTTCCAGTGTGTGTGTCGGTGTGTGCGCTGCTGCTGCTGTTGTGTCTGTGATGTGTGCTTCTGCTGCTGCTGCCGCTGCTGCTGTGTCTGCTCCCGTGTGTGCTGCCACCCGTCTCCGCCCCGCTCTCCTTCGGCGCCGCGCTGAGCTTCTCCTCGCTCCTCTCCGCCTGACGCTCACCTTCAGGTCCGCTCTTTACTTCCGGTCCGCTCTTTGCCTCCGTCCCGCCCTTTGCCTCCGTCCCGCCCTTTGCGACCTCCCCGCCCCCTCGTCTCAGGCCCCCCAGCCATTTCCCGATGCCGTCCCTCTCCTTCTTCTCGCCCTTGCCCTTCCCGTGGTCCCCCGTCGCCCTCTCCGCTGTGTCCCCACCGAGGGCTTCCTCCCTCTGGGTCGTGGCTCTGTTCTCCGCCTCCTTCGCCTTCTTTCCTCCCGGCGGCTCCTTCTGACTGCCCGGCGCGGTCGCGCTCTCCGCCTCGGCGCTCTCCCTCTTTCGCTCCCGCTCGCTCTGGGCTTTGGTCCCCTTCGCCGACCTGCTGCTGTCGTTCTCCTCCTCCTTCTCCTTCTTGTTCTTCTCCTGCTGCTCCCCTCCGCTCCCTGCCTCTACCTTCTCCTTCTCCCCCTCCTCGTCCCTCTTCTCCTCCTCCTTGCCTCGCCCTGCTGGGACCAGCTCCTCCTTCGCTTTGATTCCCGCCTTCTCCTTTTTCTCCTTCTCCTTCTCCTTCCGCTCCTTCTCCCGCTGCGCCCTGTCCTTCTCCTCCTTCTCCTTCTTCTCCCTCTGCGCCCTCTCCTTCAGCTCCTTCTCCTTCAGCTCCTTCTCCTTCTGCTCCTTCTCCCTCTGCGCCCTGTCCCTCTCCTCTTTCTCCTTCTTCTCCCTCTGCACCCTCTCCTTCTCCTCCTTCTCCTTCAGCTCCTTCTCCTTCTGCTCCTTCTCCCTGCGCGCCCTCTCCTTCTCCTCCTTCTCCTTCTGCTCCCTCTCCCTCTGGGCCCGCTCCCTCTGCTCCTTCTCCTCCAGCGCCCTCTTGTCCAGCTTCTCCTCCATGACGTCCAACTCCTCGTACATCTGGGCCAGCTTGGCGGGGTCCGACTCCAGCTCGTCGGCGCTCTCCTCCTCGTCCACCTCCTCCTCCACCTCCAGGATCTCCTCCACCTCCTCCAGCTCGATGCCGTCCATGGTCTTCTGCAGCTGCGACTTCACCTTGTTCAGCTCCAGGAGGCCCGCCTGCAGCTCCGTGCACACCTCCCGGATCTTCTTGGCGAACTTGGTCTTGGCGCCCTTGCGCAGCTCGTGCGAGTCCTTGGCGAGGAAGAAGACGTCCAGCGCCAGGAAGAGCGCCGACATGACGCCCGTGGTGACGCTGATGGCCTGCGCCGCCTTGGCCGCGCCCCCGGCCGCGCCCAGAATCTGCACGGTGCTGATGAGCTCGTTGGTCTTGATCACCAGGGCCTTGCCCGCGCGCCCGCCCTCCTTGATGACGTGCTTGATGTTGTGGTTCAGCGCCTTCTTGGCGGCGCTCTGGGAGTACTTCTCGAAGTCCCACTCCTGAAGGGTCACCATGCCTTCCTGTGGGGATGGGGGGGAGGGTTAACACTGGAGGAGGGGCCTTCAATATGTTTGTGTGGTCTGATACTAATCATGATAATATTCATAGTTATAAAACCTCTCTCAAAAAATACAAAAGTATTTCTGGGGATTTTGGGAAGGATAGATATTCATTGTATTTAATTCTCCCTCCCTCTCTCTCTCTCTCTCTCTCTCTCTCTCTCTCTCTCTCCCCCTCCCTCCCCCCCCCCCTCCCTTTACCTGCACAAAGGCCAGGCACTCGCTGATGTCCTTCATCTCGTCCTGGTACCCCTGGATCATCTTCTCCACCTTCTTGCGGTCCATGTTAGAGTGCACGGCGTCCGTGATGTTGGCCGACGCCGAGGCGATGCTTCCCGCCGTGGCCACGCTGATGCCCACCGCCGTCACGATGATGGACGCGCCGAAGGTGAACGGCGCCAGGATGAGCCCGGTGATGGTGGCCACGCTGCCCACCACGCTGGCCACGCCCCCGCCCACCGCCGCCGACACGGTGCGCTTGTGGAACTGGTCGGCGGCGTCCGCCTGGGCCAGCAGCTCCAGGATGCGCTGCTGCAGCGACGCCCCGCGCTGGTTGAAGATACGCACGAAGAGCCGGGCGGCCATGAACAGACGGTCGGCCGCCTGCTCCACCGCCCTGGAGGGAGAGAGGGGGAGGGAGAGGGAGGGAGGGAGGGAGGGAGGGAGAGGGAGAGGGAGAGGGAGAGGTTCAAGTTTAGAAAGGTGCTGTAGGTGAGATATACAGAGCTGTCATGGGGTTGAAATCCCTTCATTTATTAGCAAGGGAAATGCTCTGAGAGGATATCTGGGCTGGTTGACGTCTTCCTCTGTTATTGAGCCAGTCTAGATTTCAGTCCCATCAGGGTAAACACTTTGACCTTATGAATATCAATAATCTTTTCATGTTCGATACATGTGAAGAAAGGAGACACTTCCAAGTACAATCTACTCACCGTTCCTCATCTTCCTCCTGAAAGTTTGATGTCTCGTTCCATTCTGCCCAACCTGGCAACCCACAAATCAAAGGAATGGTCAACAAACAGAAGAGATAAAAACCTGCTAGTACACTCCATAGTACACGATACATATCGTAGAAAGCTTTCGCTGGCGCACCTACGACCCCGTTCCACCATTCCATCAGCTCATCGCTCTCCTGAGGAGAAAACACACTTCCCGGTTTAGGAACGGACACAGAGAAAAGTGTAGCACACACACACACACACACACACACACACACACACACACACACACACACACACACACACACACACACACACACACACACACACACACACACACACACACACACACACACACACACACACACACACCTCAGCATCGCGGTTGTTTTCCTCAGTGGGGTAGGCTGCCATCTCCACATTCTGGATCTCTACTGAGTCCTCCTGTTAAACACACGCACACACACTTTTAAAGTGGCACATATGTTAGTGCAAACTTCTTCCCACTCCTTTTCGAACATGTTACAATTATCAAGTATTTGTCAATCAGGTAATTAATTATGCTTTCTATTTTGTGTGACATTATTTTCTGTATGATATTTCTGTTTTTCTTTCACATGTTCGAAATAAACTTTCAATCAGGTATTTAATAATGCTTTCTATTTGGTGTGACATCATTATTTTCTGTATGATATTTCTGTTTTTCTTTTACATGTTCGAAATAAATTTTTAATCAATCAATATGTTAGGGATAATGCACACCGGTCATTATCGTTAAAATAATACCCAAAAAGGGTGAGAAAGGACTTTAATGACCCCTCAAGGTTCTTCTAATGATGATGACGATAATCACCGGCTCACTGTACATTATCCATCCTTTTGCCACAAAATATAACAATAAAACATAATTTCATCGGTCAAATAATAATTTTACTGCTTTCTCTGAACAAACATAATCAGATTCTACGGTTGTAAGTACATGAAGCAGTGTTCTTTTGTTCAGAAATAACATACTGTATAATACCGATGTGATCAATCAGACGTGTGTTATGATGAAGTGAGTGTGTGTGTGTGTGCGCGCGCGCGCGTGCGTGCGTGCTTGCGTGTGTGTGTGGGGTCTTCTGGCTCACCTGGAAGGGGGTCATCTCCCTCATCTCCACACTCTCTTCCTCCATCAGAGGGAGCAGGTCGGAGCTCTAGAGGACACAGGGAGGCGCACTGATTGGCTGGAGGTGAGATTTAAAACGCCTCTCTCTATCTCTCATTGGGCGAGAGGTCTGCCCGTCACAGAGCGACCTGGGTCAGTTGTTAGTGCAACTCTCCTCGGATAAAAACGTCACACAAACTAATTACCACTAACTTACAATGTGGTATATTAATTAACGTGCCGTTCAGCGTGAATATCTGGGAGTTGAAATTGAAAGAGATAAACTCTGAGCTGTAAGCGATTCAAACTAATTGGTATGCGACATCAATACCTGGGTAGAAAAAAATACCTTTGCAGTTCTTGGAAGAGTCCGTTTGACTCTGAATGACACGACCTGAGGCAGAAGAGACCACAGGAGAATCTAAGAATTGTTGTATCTTGTGGTCAATCATTTTAAAAACAATAGAGCAACAAAAACAAGACGAAAATTAAGTTTGAATACAATACAGCAAATGTTGAACTTCCCCCATCACATCTGGCAGTACGTAGTCCAAACACTCTGAGCTTTAATTAATTGAAAGATGGGCGATAACTGAAAGCGCACCCGTTTCTTCCTGGTGATGGTCTTTCTGCGTTTAAGCCCTCTACCGCCCCGTAGTGGTCTGGGCTCGTCATCGTCCTGAAAACAAAAGAGGGTAAAGTGCTTGATCAGAATTTTCTCTCAAGCTACATGTTCCCTATTGATCATTTGTAGATGGTAGTGAAGCATATTTAAAGTAAATGTGTTTAATTAGACATTATATGACTGCACTTCATTTTTCTTAATTTGAATACATAATTTATTTGTTTTGCATAGGCCTTACAAGCCAAGTTAAAAGAGAGAAGCAACCACAACTTCCCATCATTATGATGATTATAACATGATAAGACTTTAACGTGTTTCTTTATGGGGGACATGCCAAGGGTGTGTGTGTGCCTACCAGTTGTTCCACTGCTTTTGGGGCCTTCTTGAACATCCCACCAAAAGCTCTCATCCTCTCCTGAGTAAAAGGTAGCGCACACACACACACACACACACACACACACACACACACACACACACACACACACACACACACACACACACACACACACACACACACACACACACACACACACACACACACACACACACACACACACACAACAAGGAAATATTAAAACATACAATATACATTTGTGAGAAAGATTTTGCTAAAAAATAATACATTAAAAAAGGGTTCATATTAAGTGACTCAAGGCTTACTTTTGTGGTGGAAACCTCGTTCAGACTGTCATTGCTGGCGGACAGTAAAGTCTTCGTATCCTATGAAATGAAGAGAAAGACACTCGTTGGTGGATTGTGACCCGTTGAGCTACACCCGCTTGAGGCCCCCGCAGGCCGGGGCGGCGTCCGTCGGCAGGTAGGGCTCACCTTCACTGCCAGACTTTCATCGTCACTCTCGCCAAGTTCATTTGTGTCTTGGAGCGGGTCCTGTAAAACATTTACATTTAGGGCCTTTAGCAGACGCTTTTATCCAAAGCCACTTACAATAAGTACATTTGTCATAAGAAGTGAAACAATATATCGCTGTCGGTACAGTAAGGATGTTCATAGAACCAAGTACAAGTACTAACAATCACTACTGCAGATGCTACACAATTAAGTACTATGAATAAATACAACGTAAGTGCCAGGAGGTACAACATACACTGGTGGGCGGGAGGGACTGGATGTAAAAAGAACGTGCACGTCTGCGTTATTTGGTTCACATCACGCAGTAAGGGTTTTAAAAAGCGGCATGTCGGAAGATAAATCGTGTTCAAACCGGCAAAAGTCAGACTTCCCCTTTGTGTTTCTAATGTCAGGTGACCAAATGAAGAGGCCAGCGTAGAGTGAAGCTATGGTTATTATCACCTTGGCGACCAGGGAACGTGGAGCTGGTTTGGGGGAGCGTTTGAACATGCCAGAGATCCCGCCCGTTTTCTCCTGCAACATATCGTGTGAGTATTAAATACATATTATAAAAAAGATTAACCATCGAGTCAAACGCAAACCCAAAAGTTTGTGATTATAGGAAGGTACCTTGGCCGTTTCTGAAAGTTCATCACCACTGATGGATAATCTTCCTTCAATATCCTGCACACAACAGAGAGAATTAAAGCTGGTATCGATTTTACACACACACACACACACACACACACACACACACACACACACACACACACACACACACACACACACACACACACACACACACACACACACACACACACACACACACACACACACACACACACCCAGTGTGAAGTGAGATTCTCACTGTGAAGTTAAAGATAAGACTGCATACCTCGTCAGCTGTAGACCCTTCCAAGGCTTTTGCTGGCTTCTTAAAAATGCCACTGAAAATACTTTTCTCCTGGAAGACATGTAAACACAGTGTACAATGACAACGAGAGCCTGTATACGGAGGTGTTGCAAGAGTCTCGCACTTGCAGACTAGGTTAGTGTACTTGTAAAATAGGGTGTGAGAAGTAGAAAAACATCTGAGCTTGTGTTTCATAGTAAATAAAAGACAACAAAGTAAAGAGGATAATAGGTAACGATGAACACTGGGTAATAGACTCATACTCACTTCATTGTCATTCAGGTTGTCGATGCTGGCGGACCTTTTGAATAAACCGGAAAGACCTCCTTTCTTCTCCTGAGAGACGGTGTGATTGTTTAAGGTAACTACATAAAACAAGAACCCTTTGTTGTGCGTATTAGAGCTGCTTCCCACAATCAACCTAAAACTCCAACGCCCAGAGTTCACACGATGTAGGGACCAGTTAAGCCAGGGTCAGGGTTAGGGTTAGGGTTAGGGCAACCCTAACCCAGAGGCGCATATCGAACATACTGTCAACCTTCCAAATCGGCCAATATAATTGCTGTGCATAATTACGAAATTGAAATAATATGTTTTGTTCTTTACACACCTTTTGATTAGTGGTCTCAGAGAGATTTTCACAGCTAGATGATTTTTCTTCTTCCTGCTGGTTGGACCCCTGAATTAGAACCAGCAGTAAATACCGAATCATCTCAAAATAAATCAAATTTAATTCAAAGAACAGTTTCAACAAGTCAAAAGTAGTTTAGGGTTCTCATTTAAACAGCGTTCTCCTCATTACCTCTTTATCTGAGCTGTCCTCTTGCGTTGGCTTCTGGGGCTTCTTAAAGATACCGCCAAAGATGTGTGTCTCCTGGTGACCAACAAGGTGTAAACTAACCGTTTAGATTTTTGACTTCATCAACACTGACCTTTTAAAACCTTTATAGTGAATTTGTTGTTTGGCTCACCTTGGCAGCATTCCCCTCCGACAGACTGTCATCGCTGGCGGTGATTTCCTTTGTGCCATCTTTCTCCTGAATCATAAACGGCACAAAGGATCAATGAGAGCAACGTGTGCGGTTTATAGTTTAGACTCTTAACTCTGTGTGTTCCTCTGCATGGCGATACACAGCCTTACCTCCGAGGTGTCGCCGGTGGCTCTGGGGGTCTTCTTGAGAAGTCCACCAAACAGTCCTCCTTTCTCCTGGTGGAGAAAGACGGGGGACAAACTAATGAAGCAGCTTGCATGCTAGCCGTGCTTGTTATCATGTTTTATTAATGACAACCACTTCCATCTGTGCTAGTTACTCCTAAAGGAACTGACTGTGTCTCCAATTGTTTTTTTTCATCTGGTTTAATTGTACTCGATTACAATTGAAGTTAATGTATAGATATGGTTCATGGTATCTCATGCTCTAAGATAGAGACAGTAGAGGGACGTAGAGGGGAGAGAAGGCAAACATGGAGACAGAGCAGCAGAGAGGAAACTTTGGACCGGATCCACACTGACCTCCTGGTCGAGGTTGTCGATGCTGGCCGTCCTTTTGAACAAACCGGAAAATCCTGGTTTCTTCTCCTGAACGAGTTTGACTTAATGGATTACTATAATCACAACTTCAACACTACATGACAACATCAACATTATTACATTTTAATTTTTAACTACAAAGAATTCTGCACTATTAAAGGTTTTGACTATTAGTATGACTATTTCTGCTGGTTAGCTATATCAGTTTTCTTCTCAGCTGAGCTGATGATGTTCATCTGAAAGAAAGTTCTTCATAAATAGGTCAAATTTCATACATTTGCCAATTATAAATAGTTTTTCCCTCCACCAATAACAAATATTTATTTTGTTTTTTAACAAAATCTAAACCCAAAGCACCTTCTGAGTTGTGGTCTCAGAGAGATTCTCACAGCTAGCCGAGATGTCTTCTTCAGGCTGGTTCGACCCCTGAACGTGAAGCACAAATTCATGTCATCCATCTTCATCTCAATCACAGTCGATCCTTAATACAGTCTTTCCAACCAGCGTCCTCATCTTTACCTCTCTATCGGAGCTGTCCTCTTGTGTTGGCTTTTGGGGCTTCCTAAAGATACCGCCAAAGATGCTTTTCTCCTGATAAACCACCAAGGGAAAACTAACCGTTACGATTTTTGATTTCATGAACAGTGACCTTTTAAAACCATTGAAGTGAGTTTGTTGAGCTGTCAGTTTTGTGCTTTGTTTTTTAAAGCTGCACTATTCCAGAACACCTCTACAGTTCCCCAACACACCTTTGCGGGGTGACCCTCAGACAGACTGTCATTGCTGGCGGTGATTTCCTTATCGCTGTCTTTCTCCTGATAAATACACAGCGCAAATAAGCAACGTGTGGAGTTTAGAGTTTAGACTTCGACCCGGCGTTGGAACCCCCAACCTCACCTCTGTGTCGTCGCCGGTGGCTCTGGGGGTCTTCTTGAGAAACCCACCAAACAGTCCTCCTTTCTCCTGGTGGACAAAGACAGGGGGAATGCTAATGAGGCAGCTTCCATGCTAGCAGGGGAAATACTAACGAAGTAGCTTGCATGCTAGTAGGGGACATGCTATTTGTTTTTCTGATGGTTTACATTTTTTTGGGTAAACCATCAGTTTTTCTTATCAATTGAGTTGGTGTTGTACATCAAACGAAAGAATGTCCTTCTTAACGGGGAAAATGTCATACATACATACTGTACATCAACTGTTAATTGTTTCATATAAATGGTCTCCCCAACAATGACCATAATTCAGCGATAACAAACGTCGTACATTGTTTAACAGTTTATCAAAGTACCTTCTGAGTTGTTGTCTCAGAGAGATCTTTGAAGATAGCCGAGAAGTCATCTTCAGGCAGGTTCGACTCCTAAAATTAATCACCAATCTTTTATTCATCTCAATCAAAGTTGATTCATACAACTGGTTTTTTCGTAACACTTTATAATAACGTTCCATCATAACTCACCGATAAGTCTTTCGATTATGATTCATTTAGCATTAACAAAACATCACGATACATTTGTAGATGGTTAATAAGTGCTATGGTAAAGGCACCCTATTTTACCAGGTGTTGATTAGCTTTTTAAGCCAATAGGCTGATCTATCATTCATCGTTGGTACGGTCCACTGTATAGACTAGCACTGATTATTAATCCACAAATGTAATGTTTAGTTAATGACTACCTAAAGGCCTAAAGGCTTATAAATGACTTTTGACTGAGTGGTATTATAAAGTGTTCCAGGTTTGTTTATAAAACCAAATAACAGCGTCCTCCTCTTTACCTCGTTATCGGAGCTTTCCTCTTGCGTTGTCTTCTGGGGCTTCTTAAAGATACCGCCAAAGATGTGTTTCTCCTGGTGAACAACAAGGTGTAAACTCATCATTAAGTTTTGTGTTGTCATGAACAATGAGCGTGAACAATGTGAGATTTGAGTGGAACGTTGTCGAAGGAAGCTAATCTAGATGATCTCTGAACACATCTCACCTTCACAGTGTTACCCTCAGAGAGATTGTGATGGCTGACCGGGAGTTTCTTGTCGACCTCTTTGTCCTAAAAGGCCCCATTCAAGATAAACAATGAAAGAAATGTTTAAAGGGGTGATATCAGGCCACCAGGTATGAGTGTGAAAGGCCACCACATGCCGTTTAAAAATCTGCCATTTCCAGTTTTAGTGACATCGAAAGTGGGAGTTACAACTGGGATGTTTGATGATTAGATAAGCAACATTTGCCACAGTCCTCTGGGTCGGCTGGTAGACTGATGTATCCAGCACACATCCAGGCGAACAATACCACTTATGATGTCACGAAAACACAGGAAAAGGCAGATTTTCAAAACGGCTTGTAATGGCTTATCCCACCGACGCCTGCGGGCATGAAATCACCCCTTTAAAGTTTAGACTTTTCACAGCATTGGAGCATAAAGACTCACCTCGGTGGCATCTACGGTGGCTTTGGGAGTCTTCTTGAGAATTACACCAAACAAAGCTCCCTTTTCCTGATAGACAAATACAGGAAACATGCTAATTGAGTAGCTACGTCTGTGTAGAATAAAAATTGTCATGCAATTGTCAGGCATTTGGTTCCTTCTCTTGACTGACCTTGGTCTCTGATAAGCTCTCGTTGCTAGCCAGGAGATCACTGTTTGGTGACTCTTTATCCTACACATGAACACATTATCAATAAGTTAGACACAAGCAAAGGTTTTTGGCAGATTAAGTATCAATGAGGCTCAAACTGTTGAAACGGTAGACCATAAGTAGACTATTGTTCAAGCAAATTCATTGTTATCTTGGTATCGGTTTAATAGACAATAATGTGACCGAAGTAGACACTTTTACCTCCTCCGGTTGAGTAGCGTCTACTGGTTTGCTTTGGTTAGGTTTCCGGAACATTCCACTGAACGGTTTAGCTTTCTCCTACAACACAAATGTTTACACACATGCACACATAATTAAGACATGATCTTATTCTACAATTTAAATTCCACTTTAAAACAAGGAGTAGTTTGCCTAAACAACAGTCACGACAAAAGGGTACAGCTGTAATGTCTAATATGTGTGTAATTGTAATGTAATCTTTTTATTGCATTTTATTTCAACGTACATTATTTATAAAACTGTAATCATTCTGGTTATTCATTTTTAATTAATCAGATTATCTTTTATTTGTTACTTATTTATCTGTTATATGTTATGATATCCCCAGGGACTCATGTAAAATAGCTCTAATATAAAAAATATATACATATTAAATATTCTGGTTGAGGTTTTCGCTTTTCGGAATAGCTTCATTCAACTCCCTCACTTGATTTCACACTGCTGACAGAACCAGGCCAAGTTCTGAATCATGGAGGAATCTTGTTCTGAACAAGATTCCTCCATGATTCCAGGCAGAGGCTCAAACAGCAGCTGACAGAAACTCAAACCAGTTTAACGTCGCTCCACAAGTCACGAGTTAGTTGTCATCCAAGGATATTCCCGAAATGACATAACCCACCTTTGTCTTTTTGGTGTCAGACAGGCTGTCGTTGCTCTCTGAAAGTTCCTTCTGCCTAGCGAGATTCCCCTGAAACAGGAAGTGGAGGATGTTGCCCATTAAAGCTTCAAATATACAGACATTATCGCAGCGAGCACCACGGATGGGTTACCCTGCACCACAACGCAGGAAATAATGCACCTTTTGTGTTTTACGACACCTTGAAAGAAACGTTTTACCATGCTATTTTCCGATAGACCTTCATTGCTTGACGCCAGCTCATTCAGGGACTGTTCGTCCTGAGAAACATATGATTTGGGAAGGAATCCCAATGTTTATATGACAAATTTGCAACCTCAGATTAGCATCAAAACCTGTCCGATTTTGAATACTTACATGTTTAATCGATCTCTTGAACATTCCACTGAAAGCACCTCCTTTCTCCTGAGGTATATTAAGCAGGTGGTGACCGTTCATTTAAAAATGTTTTTATAGTTTAGCATATATA
>NC_044055.1:2121841-2214341 GCF_902167405.1 Gadus morhua
CAGCACCCTCTTATATCGTTGACGTTTATCATTTTTGAATATAGCTGAGAGCGTGATGGTTCCTCTTTAATCAACTAAAGGGCTGACGGCTTTGAAACCAAGTGGAAACCCAATGCAAACAGCAAGTGGTGGGTTCAAAGAGGGTCCACCACCAGTAGCTTCTAACCCTTTTCAGATCATCAGAAATGGTTCTGTACCTGCATAGATAGCTCTACGTGAAAACCCTTCAATGTTTCCATAAAGGAACTCTGTGAATCATAAAAGCAGATCAGACACACACACAAACATACAAACACTCCTTTATTCTACCAACTGCTACTTCTTACCGCTGGTAATGACAACTTCCGGTTTTCTGACGACTAGCGTGTGTGTGCGTGTGTGTCTGTGTTTGTGTGTTGCAGTGAATAAATATCCTTAAAAAGTAAAATAGAGAAGTATATTTTGAGTATGTATTTGCGACGTGGAAAAAACAGTTTTTGTACCCCTTATTATTCTCAGACTGTTCATTTCTGCCAAACCGCTTCAGCATGTTTCAAAAACGTTCTGTTTTTGTATCCTGTCGCTTTGAGGCCCCCCGCCCAAGAAGCCCAGTCTGCTGTGATTAGTCGAACGCTTTACGCGTCTGTCGGCAAATTCACACCCATGAGAAGTTGTAAACGTTTTGGGGAGCCGGGAGGCGCGGCTTCTGCGCTTCAGCTCCACCCACTGCACCGTCCGACGTCACACTAATACGGAAGTTACGTTTAGGCGCAAATAACTGTTTGGAAAGGTCGAAAAAAAGCATGACATCACCCCTTAAAATAACATTTCTTCTACGGATACATGTACGTTTACAAAAAGACCAATCCAAACAGACGTACCTGCTTCCCACTCTTCATGGAGGGGCCATCTTGGGCTTTATCTTGGGTCTCAGCGTTCTTACCCACGGCGCTCTGAGCAAAGCAGACCACCACTGACACTCAGTGACTCCCCCCTGACCATCTGGGGATCATTACTGCTATGGGAACACATGAAAAACAGATGTTGTGTTGGACGGAGGGAGAGGCTTACTGTAAAGGCAGGAGTCTTCTCCTTCTGGCTCTTATGAAATGCTCCAAGTTGGGATCTCTGGAATTTATGAAAAAGACAACAACAAATGATAACATATCAAACTCAAGGGAAGCTATGGAGGGAGAAGAGGGTTCACAGAAGACAAGCACCAAAGGAATCTGTTTTTATACCTGTTTTGAGTCTTCTGTGGGGGCTTGGTCTGTTATCTTAGCTTCCTGAGAAGATGCACAGAGAGATGGCAGATAGGTAAGTTGCTCACACACTGATCAGAGAACAAGTGCAACATTTGTTGTGCCCTTTGAGATTGTAACTGTAATAAAGGGCTATCCAACTCAAATGTACTTGAATTCAAATTGAATTGACTTCAGATTGAAGTGTGTGTGTGTGTGTGTGTGTGTGTGTGTGTGTGTGTGTGTGTGTGTGTGTGTGTGTGTGTGTGTGTGTGTGTGTGTGTGTGTGTGTGTGTGTGTGTGTGTGTGTGTGTGTGTGTGGGCCATTATCCCAAGCATTCTTCATCCCACCCCTATGGACAGATCATCCTTCACAACTTGTAGTGAAACTGAAAAACACAGCTAAAAAGGAACCATAACGACGACTCACAATACGTGAGTTGTATTGTGATTCAGAGTTTGAGTGTGTTGGGGTTTCGTACCCTCTCAGCCGGTCGGGGTGGAGCCACAGGTCTTTCTCCGGTCTCTGCCTGCACCGGGTTTCCATTACCCTGGTAGAAGGATTATACATAGTTTTATAGAATAATGTATTTATTTGTGTGTAAAGTTTATACTTTATTAATCTCAGAAGGGAACTAAAGGGATGAGAATGCGTATAGGTTAAAAAATACTGCTATTGACAGAGAGAAATTGTATGTTTTACTCATGTCCTTTACACGGTAGTTAGTTACCGTTAGTTATGGAGTAGCACCCACTTACATGCCTCGCCTACAAGCAGACACAGAACACTGACTTATGATGTCTATGAACATAAATGATGGGCACCCTAATAGAGCCCCCAATAAATGCCATCACCGACAACGTGTTCACACACACCCCGGAAGAACATCCAGCAGAAACCCTCGCTGCCTCGCTCCCCATTGGCATCACAATAGGAAATCCTTTAGATGCTACATGCCACAGTCCTAACTCTACCTAACCCCAATTCCTGAGGCCACTACCACATGATAGGTCGATATTTGACGGGGGCCAATATATTTCTGTGTCTTTTCAGACACAGGAAGAGGGCAGAACCGTGTGTCTGAATGGCCGATTGGGAAGCACTGATTGTATCCATCATGGAGCATGCCAAGATCAGCTCAGCAGTGAAAAATAGATGGGCTACAATTCTCCCAATGCTCTATACAACAAGATTGTCCGCACGCACACACACACACACACACACACACACACACACACACACACACACACACACACACACACACACACACACACACACACACACACACACACACACACACCTGTTCCTTGGCCATCTCTATCCTCCGGATGAGCTGCTGGGTCCGGCCCGGTTCGGTTGGGGGGGGCGCGGGAGCATCCTGCTGGGTGGGGGGGTGAACCAACACATTAGAGACCGTTTACAACCCCCCCCCCCCCACACACACACACACACACACACACACACACACACACACACACACCCCAACCCACCTCCACCACACAGCACTAGAGACATGGGTGCTTAGATGAATTAAAGATGGGAGTTTTGCGGTTTGTTTTGTGTTGTTGGATGGGATTCTGACATACTTCTGAATCACAGGAACACATTACTCCGATATGATCGATGTGTTGTGGTTGTTATTACTGTACCTTGGGCTTTAGGGATGGTTTTGGCTAACGGGAGGATAAGAGAACACGTCAGGAATGATTAAACGATCACACAACATTTGTGTTTAAAAGAGCAATTCCCCATGGCCATGTTATAATTATCACACAAGATGTATTGAAATGCATAATCGGGTCCACAAAAAGATAGCGTGAGTCCACTCACTGGCTGTGGTTTGGCAGTTTTTCTGACCTCTGGCTTCCTCATACACTGCTCCATATTAAACACCTCCTCAAATACCTGTTTATCCAGTAAAGAAGTCAGAAGTCATCAGAAAACACAAAGGGAAGTAGATTGGCTGGCCCATGAAAACGGTTTCATGGCCACGTCAACAAAGGTTTTACCAAGTAAGAAGGTCCACACATTATTTAAAATGACACTCAATCATTAAAAAAGAAATGTCTCAAGTGGATGTCAACAAAAGGTACAGGATTGACAATGTGTGCAGGGAAACTAAGAGCAACTTAACCGACATTCTACGAAACGGATGACATTTTACCTCTCTGATTAAATCAGACTAATGTCCTGACTAGTGTTTGTTCTCGTACATTTTGTGATATTATCGTTCATAAAAACAGCTTCGTCGCTAAGCCGTTCTCCACACAACATGTTGCTGCGCACGCATCCGTGTATCTCCTAACAAATCGAACGCTCATCATCCCGAGATTCCCCAGAACAATCTTCTGTGCGCTTAAACAAAACTTTACAATCGCTCAAGATAAAATCAACACATATCCATCGACAGTCAAGAAAAATACAGCTGGCTCCAAATGAATAGCTAGTACTGTAAAATGTGTTTTTTTTTTTACCTAGTTGCCGCAGGAGGAGAACATGAACCACATGCGAACTCTTTATGACTGTCTCCCTACAGGTAGTCTCCACCTGGGGACGGGGTGTGGTCCCGGGCCTGGTGAACAGTCGCACAACAGCTTATCCTGCATGTCTCTCTGACTCATGCTAGCCGGTTTCACAGCACAGGCGTCACAAACAATGACTGAACGTCCCTGTGTCCACGACTGTAATGAAGCAGAGATATTGCTTCAAGAAGTGGACAAGAATTAGGCCGATGGTGGATCATCAAAAGGATGGAGATACCCAGCAGCTTGTATCACGATATGAAATAGTTAACGAGTTAAATCATCAACATGAATCAGTGGAAACTGACATAGGCTATACAATGTTAAATAAAGATTTTTTTTTATTTGTCGCTCGAGTTTATTTCTGTTTTCACTCGAGCAGACCGAAAGCAACAAAAAGAATAACACGCATCCACACAAAGGTATTTAAAGACAGGGCAAATCCAGACTTGTCTCTACATATTTACAGCTCCTGCCCCACAAAGCTCGAGTTTCAAGCCAGCCTCGGCTACGCCTGTCGGGCTGATTGTGAAGGTAAACCTGTGGCGGAAGGACATAATTAGAACGACCGTATCGGTCCCATGCAGAAGCCTATGCAAATAAAGATTCAAAGTCAACATGAAGCATGTGTAAATAACAGTCAGAAGGAAATGTATTGTTTGATGACTGTGTGCAGCGTTCAAACCAGTATTTTTTTCATTTGACACATTGAAACGTAGATATTATTTTTTATTCCTGGAAATGTATAAACAATAAATACATTACATACAGTGACCTTTCACGTGTTTTACATCAAGACCAAAATAGTTAAATGCAGTCCTCAATGAGAATGATATAGATAATGGATATTTAGATTGCTGTTATTGATCATAAGTAGTACTTCATTAAAGAGTACTGCTCTTTTAACAGGCTGGTCTCTTTTTCAAAGTTCATGAAGGGAAATCAGCTAAATCTTCTGTGAAGGAAGTGGGAGATGTCTTGTTTCTTTTATGTTCTGTACAGTGTTTAGAAAAGGTGCACAGTGTTGAAGTGTGTTTTGGAGTGAATACAGGGAGGTACCATCATGGATACTGACAGTCATTTGTCCTTCATATCAAGCATGGATGATTTTCTTGCATAGCAGTTTTGACACCAACAAAAGATCTACAATTATTAATATGTTCACGTTTTATTATAAATATATCAAAGACATAAATAATGAAGGCGCTACACCCAGTACAAATACTCCATTAGAGGTTCGTAAATAAAATATAAACTAGATACCCATAGACCCGTTAAAAGTAAATTTCTTTGCAAAGTAGTTAGCAGCATACAAGGTCAAAGTCGAAACCTTACGTCACAAAGTATAAAACACATTTGATCTAAAATCCATATTTGCATGGTCCATATTTAAAAAAAGAAGGTTAAATTTCCATAAACAATCATCAAAACAATTAAGGCTTGGATGACGTCCCAATAGGCAAGACTCCAGACTCTAGTTGCTCATCTTCTTATTGCATATCCGGCCTCAGCTATGCTGACAGTATTATTGGCATATCTTCACAAGGCGCAAGCAGGTTCGAGCGTTAAACCACCTAAAGTAAAACCCACTTACCAAAACGATGGTCATTCAAATGTTTAAAGTGTCCTAATGAAAATCTTGAAGAATGAAGTCAATGAAGAACTTAAATGCATCCATTAATGTAATAATGTGAGGTTCGGGAAGTTCTGGAAGTCAAACATACTCCCTGCTCTCGTAATCCTTTTTGATCGCCTTTTTGATCCGGTCGATTTCATCTTCTTCCGAATCCTCGTCCGGTTTCTCCTCGTCCGGTTTCTTCTTCTCCTCCTCCTCGTCCGGTTTCCTCTCCTCCTCCTCCTCCCCCCCCTCGGGTTTGTTCAGATCCCGGACGGCCTCGGGGTCCTCGTGGCTGGCGGTGGACTGCAGCTCGTCCCGGATCCCGTTCAGCTCCACCAGTCCCTCGTGGAGCTGGACCGCCACCTCCCGGATCTTGGCGGCAAACTCCGACTTGGCGCCCTTCTTGAGCTCCTTGGAGTCCTTGGCCACAAAGTAGATGTCCATGCCCACGAAGAGCCCGGTGAGCACGCCCGTGGCCATGCTGGCGATCTGCACCGCCCGGGCGGCCGTGCTGCCCGCCACGTTGGCGATCTGCACCACGCGCATGATCTCGTTGGCGTTGATGAGGATGGCCTTGCCCAGCATGGCGCCGTCCTCGTAGATGTTGTTCAGCGCCGGGAAGTCGCGGTTGTAGGCGTGCTTGCGCATCTTGAGCAGGTCGAACCGGCGCAGGTTCTCGATCCCCTGCTTGATGAAGGTCATGCACTTGTTGATGTCGGCCATCTTCTCCTGGTAGTCCTCCACGATCTTCTCCACCTTCTTGCGGTCCAGCGAGTTGTTGACCTGGTTGGAGATGCCGGCGCCGGCCGAGGTGAGGCCGCCCGCCGTGGCCACGCCCAGCCCCACCGCCGTGATGATCAGCGACGTCCCGAAGGTGACGGGCGCCAGGGCCAGCCCGGCGATGGTGGCCACGCCCCCCAGCGCGCTGGTGGAGCCGCCCGTGATCTGGGCGATCTTGGTCTTCTTGTTGAAGCGGTCCAGGTTGTCGGCGATGGCGTTGAGGTCCAGGACGTGCTGCCACAGGCTCTCGGCGCGCTCCGTGAACAGCTTGTTGAACACCCGGATGCCCCTCTGCACCTTCTCCGCCGTCAGCGCGAACGCCCTGCGGGGAGAGAGAGGTCACGGTCGTCATGGCACCGGCCCCAGCGGTCAGTGTATCAGAGAGAGCTAAAGATCTGTCTTTAAATGGAATCGATGACTGAGGAGGAAAACAATGGATTTGAAAAACAAACCGTTGTTTTCCTATGAGAGGAGCTGCAGCAGTCTCCTCAAACTATAGACTTCTATCGACAAACTAATTATAGAGATAATGTAGCTTTTGTTGTCGTTCCCATTAGGGGTTTGAGAGACCTACCACACACACACGCACACAGTCACACACACACACAGAGTCCTGTCTTACTTGGCTTCTTCCTTCTCCGTCATGTCATCCTCTTTGGGCATGTCCTCCCATTCTGAATAAACACAGCAGAGGAAAGACAACAGGAAATCAGGACAATTTTAAAAATGTTTTTTTATTATGTGGTCAACAAGATGATTTAGTGACGTCTTAGGTCACCTTAGTAATGATGTTTAATAGGTGTGTGTGTGTGTGTGTGTGTGTGTGTGTGTCTTACGTTCCACCGTGCTCCACCATTCCATGAGACCCTCCACGTCCTTCAAGAGAAGGCAAAGATTAACCGTCAGAACTATATCACTGCTGTATAACTCAGATAACCTCAGAAAACCTCGTCCCAAAGTTTCCAAAGCCACATATTCATATTTCTGACACGTTCCCATCACACACACCTGATCATTCGATTCGTCTGGACCGATCCGGAAGTCTTCCAGGCGGTCAAACAGAGACCTTTCATTCTAACGACAAAAATGACAAAAAAAAAATTAATTTTCCTAAAATATTGTGATTGAATTTATTTTCCTTCCCAGTATTTACAAATAATATTATATACATTACATTAGATCAGATTTGGGTTGTGTATTGTAAGAGAAGGAGAGAAAAATAGAAAGTTGAAAGAGATAAAGAGTAAAAGTTGTTTTAGCGCCAACATAAGCCCAGCTTTTGTGTATTTATTTTGTACAAAAGCAGAGGAGGGTGTGGAGAAACACGAAGCAGAACAAGACTGGTGGGAAACACAGTGACTGATTGTCTCTAAGAGCACAATGCCGGTAGGTCGACGTCTGATGGCAGAGCGTGATCGGTTTTCAGGGAGCGGCCGCACACGACAGCCCGGTAGGATCCAAGTTACAGCCAAGGCTTACGAAGGAGCAATAATTTGTGTGCGAGTTATTTGTGCGTGTGTGCATATGTATTTGCGCATGCGTGCGTGCGTGTGTGTACATCCGACAGCTACAGGGACTACCTAGACGCATACTTAGGAATCCTGTGCACAGCATGCAAAGTAGCCAGACACAACGTCACTAGAGTCACTGAGCTTGGCTTTCTTCCCCTAACCTCCAGAACTTCCGCATTTGGCTAAGGATCTGTATCTAAGCTACTTGGATGGCTCTGGATATCACACAATGTGAGAAAATATATCATTCATGTATAAAAAGAAAAGAGTAAAAGTGGTTAATCAGTCCGTGTAAGACACAGATACCCCTCCCCCACACACTATTTCGTTCCACAGAAGAATGACAATAGGGAGTTGGGTTACTTCTTCAAACTAAACATAGGGCAGGTATTTCCCGTTGCACACAAAGCAAGCGTTTCCCTACCCCAGGTGCATTGTCAGTCGCAGTCGGCTCATCCTGTGGGTTCTTCTTTGGTCGAACCTAGGCACACACACACACACACACACACACACACACACACACACACACACACACACACACACACACACACACACACACACACACACACACACACACACACACACACACACACACACACACACACACAATGTTGATCACCATTCAGAAATGTGTTGGTTTTGAAGAGTTAACTCAAACACAGGTGTCACATGAGTCTTACCTTGACCCGGGGTAGGAAGGGATTGTGCTTCTTCGTTTTCTTGGGTTTGGTCTGAATGGCGACAGGCAAAGAAGAGATTGCATTTCTTATACGAGAGGTATTGCTGTGAAGGACCATGTTAGTCATGTTTGTGATGGGCACTGGAAACTATCACAACAAGATTCATTGTAATATACTGCTCATCACAACACCCTATCTCATGAATATTCAGCCAGATGATTTGAAACTCTCAATCTATACAGTGTGAAAGAACGACCAATCCAACACAGCTTGACAATTATTAGCCAATGGAAATACACTTAGACACGGATGAGGGCGGGACAGAATGCCTTAATGTCAATGTTCACAGCCGAGCAATGAAATACGTTTGCAAACATCAACAGACATGCTTCTTAAGGATGGATTTACTTGGTGTCGTTATGGAAACTATTTTTCCTAAACGACGACAAAACTCTCCCGTCTCCAAATAACGAGGTTAGGAGGTGTGTGCACCGTCATGGAGCGAGAGGTTCCAGTACACACCCCCACTTCCTGCCCGTTGCCTTCCTCCACCGCAATCCCTTCTTCTGTGTTCAAGGGCTCGTCTTCGTTCAGGCCTTCATCGTCCGATGGGGCCTAAGAGAGAGGGGAGACACCATGATGCATTCCTTGAATATGACTCAAAGACAACCGCACCTAATAAGAAAACATTAGCGTCAACGGGGTGTGGAAGCCAAAGTTGTCTTTTTAGATGCTTTTTAGGTGGGGTTTGTAGGTGCTTTTTAGGTGGGGTTTTTAGATGCTCTTTAGGTGGGGTTCTCTTGGTGAAAGTTAGCCGACAAGTAGAGTGACGTCACCCGGCACCAATTATAACCGAACAAGGAGAGTGATCACATGACCCATGCTTCAACAGAGCCTGAGTGGGTGATTGGTTCAGCGCTGTTCTTCTCACTACGTTTATAAAGAATAAAAGATCCGGCAACAATTTCAGGAAGTATGAACAAATGGGGTGAAACGTACCTGGTCAGAAACACGTGGCATAAACGGATTGTGGCGCTTTGGTTTTTTCATCTTGGCCTGAAAATAAATAGATCACATGACATCAATGCATCTCCCAAAGTAATACGGGGTCACCTGACCGAATCACAGAAGGTTCAATAAACACAAGAGAAGCATGTATTTTGGCAAGCCAAAAAAAACCTCCCAAGCAATACGTCAGAGAGCCTAACATCCATTTGCATGTCATTGGAATGGAAGCGATACAGGGAAGTAGAAGGGGTAGCAGTGGTCAGAGTCGCAGCAGCATGTGAAATGGTTTCCAGTACACCTGGACAACCATATCTTGTTAGAAAACGTACTCTAAATTATGAAAAAGTTGCGTCCGGTGAGAATGACTCACTGCTTTGGTGCCCGACGATTTGGCGTCCTCACCCCCGACAGAGCGTCCTTCTTCACGGTCGGTCAGTACCTCATCATCTGATTGGTTCTGAATAAGAAAACATAAAAGTTTTACTTAAAACAATACAGGTCTAATGGACAAGATATCGATTGGGAGGAATCCTTCAAATGACAACTGTTGATATAGACAGACAGTCTGTGGGTGAGTGAGTTCAATATTTACTTGTTTTTTTTATAGGTCTATGTGTATGATTGATATTGTATGCTGTCTTATGCCTATAGGACTATGTGTATGATTGTTGTCTTGAGTTTTGCCTGCTTAAATTGACGCATGAGGGACGGTAAAGTATTTGAATTTCAAAAGAACCCAATGCATAGCAAGTGCTTCAGAGGAAGCCCTCAATAAAAGTGAAGCACCACAAAACAAACGCAACGTTTGTCCTTACTCAGTCAGTCAGTCAGTCAGTCAGTCAGTCAGTCAGTCAGTCAGTCAGTCAGTCAGTCTGTCTGTCTTCCTTCCTACCTCCTTGGCTGGTTTCACGGGGCCGGACTTCGCTCCGGATCGGTCCATTCTCTCCCGGGGGTAGGGACCGCTCTTGACCTGTGAGCCGACAGACAAATCCCGACAGCTGGGTTACACACAGTGGCTGAGCTGGCCAGGGGGCAGCTACGGTGGCTCAGTGGGTCCAAAATCAGAGAGCTCAGTGCAGAGGGAGGCTTCCTGTCGACGGTCTCACTGGGTGTGAGAGTGGGAGGGGGAGAGTGAGTCACCTATGATGCAAATAATGCAAATAATAGACTGACCAGTTTTGATTTCTCTTCTCCTTGCTGTTCCACTTCCTTGTTGTTCTCTGCTTGGCCAACGTCCTTCTGCACAGAGGACACATTGCGTTACCCAACTGTTAGCTCCCGCGGCGGTGACTAGCACGAGATGCCTGGTCCATGTCACTTTCTGTTTGATTTCACAACCACCGGGAAAAAAAAAGAATCCAACACTGACCAGTGCTATAGTAGCAGGGAAGCACCACCACACTATCGAACGTGAAAAGAGGGAACCACCATTGAACAACCTTGAACTGTATTAGCCCTAATACACCAACAGACTAATACAGCAACAGTGTTTACTTTAGTTGCCGAACGGAATGGATTCATCATCGCCATGGCACCCGCCACGGAGCTCTACAAGGGAATCAGTGCATTGTTTTGGTGTTATTCAAAAGTATTTTCTGAAGCCTTTTGTGTTTATAGTTTCTTCTTATGATTCAGAAATAGACAGCAAGGAAGGTTTCCCTCAACAGCTGAGCCAGCCCCGGGCTCCACCATCCCAGCCTAGTGGTGGGCTAGTGGGAGTATGCGCTCGTCATGATTTTAACTCACTTCCTTGTAGGTCTGTGCCTGACAATGAACTAATGCGTACATTTTATCACAAAAAAAATTACACTTACACATCATTGTCGTCTATCATTGCGTTATACAAGATAGTATACCATTGAAACAGTAGCATTTTACCAACTAACATTATGCTATTACCATAATAAATGTTTATTCTTTATTTCATACATAAAAATAATACATTTAATAAGGTTCGGTTATTATCTTTTAAATAAAAAAAAGTAAATACACCAGCTGACTATGGAAACTTCTAGAATCCCCGCCACACACACACACACACACACACACACACACACACACACACACACACACACACACACACACACACACACACACACACACACACACACACACACACACACACACACACACACACACACACACACACACACACACCTGTTTGTTGCTGGAGGTCTTCTCGTCAGCGGTCGGCTCCTCGTCAGAACCGGGGTGCTTGTAGTGCTGTCAAAAGAGGAAACTGTTTTGTACTGTTTGGTGTCCTATCATTTTAGCTAACCAATAATAACATCAACAACAGCAGCAACAGCAACAACAGCGAACACAACAAGCGGGTTTCTCACCTTGTTGGCGAAGTAGAACGGATTGAGGTTCATCATGGCACCTGTGAGCTTATTCTGAAATCAAACAACGGGGTTGAATTGGGCCTTATTCCCCTAGCTGCCATCTTGGCTCTAAGTGCTACCTGGACGGGTGAGCGGAATGTGGAACGTAACCAAGATGGCCGCCGGCTGAGTAAGGCCCATGGGGACAAACGAGATTCTAAGCAGTAACTTGAACACTGGTACTGGTTATTGTTTTGCAGAGAGAAGGTAGAGTTACAAACCTGTTTGTGACCAGATTGAGGGTCTGTAGTTTCCTCTTCACTATCAGAGTTTGAGCTGTTCTGCTGCAAGATGCACCCAAACAAATATCATAGGTTACATTATTAGAATGAGTAAACTAACATTATTTAAGTAATGTGAGTGTTACTGTAGTAATACAAAATCAACAAACTATAAGTGGGATAATATGAATTGAATGTTATATACGACAAATAAACAATAAATACTACTATTCATTAATATTATCAGTAACGGGTAATTGTATAAGTATAAACTTATGTAGTGCTATTTGGTCCTTTTTATCTTAAAACTGCTTCACTGCTTTAGAGAGTAAAAGGTATCAAACTCTTCAAACCGGCCCGGTTGATGGCTGGTTTAAGCAGCCTGACCAGTCAGCCAGAGTCGGCTCAGGTGAGGGTGCTTAAACCAGCCGTCAACCACACACAATCCACGGAGGGATACCTTAGCAGTCTTCTCTCTGAGCCTGTCAGAGCTGGCCGACAGCTCAGAGTCTGCGGTCAGGTCCTCCTGTAGAAGAAAATAATAGAAACGACTATCAGTTAGATTCACACCAATACTTGACTCCAGCAGTTCTAGCATGGTCTAGCTGAACTTCTGGGGGGAGACGGAGATATTTTATTGAAGGAAACTAATTTGGAGGGAAGAGAGTTTGATGAGTGCATTTCTACAGTGGCTAGTCTACAAGGTGTTGATCTGAAGCCTTTACAGATCCATAATAGTTTACTAATGCTAGCGGAGTTTGCTAAAAACACTTACCCGAGACTTGGTCATCTTGTTCTTTTTAAACACCCCACCAAACAGCCCCCCTTTCTCCTGGAGGAAAGAAACAGATCCAGATGTTATCTGGGACCTTCTCTTACTTCTGTCCACCAGTGGTTTGTTAGCCTGATGTGTACGGCTCTGCTCACCTTGCCCTCTTTCCCCTCCGAGAGATTATCAACGCTGCCCTTCAAGTCCCCGGACGCAGACAGATCCTCCTGGGGGGGAACGATGTCCAGCGAGTTAATATTCATTGGGATTGAATATATGCAGAGTATGTGCATAATATAAGAAGAGCCTGGAGACAAGAACGCCACGCGGCAAAACCACACCTCAGCCTGGTCGTTGGCGCCTTTGGTCCAGCCTTTAAACATCCCGCCAAACTTACTGCCCTTCTCCTGAAGGAAAAGAGGGTCAAATGGGAGTTAAGTCGCCATGTATCAAAGTCTTTGGACATTCCATGTCCTAGAGTTCCTCATTTCCTTCCAAAGGAGAGCGAGCCATGCTAACATTTACCTTAGCGCAGTCAGCTGACAAACTGTCATTGCTGTTACTCAAATCTCCATCCAATGAAAGACGATCCTGAAACACATCAACAAGGTTGGGTCATTTGTCCTTTGTCCTGTCCTTTCATACTTTTGACAGGTTTGCGGGACAGAGATTGTAGGGGTTGGACATGTTTATTCATAGACACAAAAAACTGAGGAACAAATTCAGATAATAATCAATAACAATAAAGCCAGTTGAGGGTAAATTATGTAAAGGTCTCAAACGATATAACCCCCCCCCCCCTCCCAAACCAACAGCCCGCATGTCACAGTGACTATATAGTACTCTGAACGCTGAAATCACCTTGCAGTTGGAAACCATATCTGAACACAACAACTTTGACGTTGAGTATTGGCCTATCGGGGCCTTCTAGAGTTGGCCGACATGCACTTGCCATGAGGCCTTGTCCCGTATCCCACGAGGTCATGATAAAGAGGGACTGCCTTTACCTGCTTTCTGGCTCGGGTTTCCTCTGCACGCAGCGCGTCACTGGAATCAGCAGGCTGCTCGCTCTTCTCCTGCTGGAACACAGAACACGTGACCTCAGGAGAAACCACGTGCGCCATGGAATTTATGTGTTTGACCTTTGTGAAAACAAAAAGGTCCCCCCCCCCCAGGGCCGACAGTTACCCAGGCGGAGGACTGGAATGGACTCTTCAGGATCTTGCCCATAACACCGCCCTACAGCCGAACGTAACGAGCACCGCAAACGGTTATGACATCTCCCCTCAGAAACACAGTTCCAACAACACAACTAAAACAAGTTGTATTCATGTTATATAATTATCAGATCTGATATTGTATTTATATGATGTTCATACTTTCTAGAAAAGCTTTCTATCTATTTCCTTCTTTGCAGTGTCTGTTATTTGTTTGCAATGTAGAGGAAGTCTGTAACATGACATCGCCATCAATGAATGCCGCTCTGTGTTATTTTAATGTCATTAATTAATATGCATGACATACACCTGAAACTCCCCTGAAGCAACGGGTTGCAGAATATGACTCATTCGTTGTTTTTGTGTCACATGACCAAAGTAGGACAAGGGTGTGGTGTGTGTGTGTGTGCGGTTCAGGGCTGGTTTAAGCAGCCTGACCAGTCAGCCAGCCCCGGAGCCTCCTCAGTCTGAGTCGGGTCAGGTGAGGGTGCTTAAACCAGCCGTCAACCACACACACAATCCACGAAGGTTTACCTTGGAAGTCTTCTCTGCGAGATTGTCAGTGCTGGCGGACAGCTCAGAGTCTGCGGTCAGGTCCTCCTGAAGAAGAAAAGCCATGTTTGAAATAGAAACAACTCAGTTTGAGTCATACTAATGTCGGATGCAGCAGTTTTATCATGTTCCAGCAGAACTTCTGGGGGGAGGCGGCACGGAGCCTGGGCTGGATCATGAAACTGAAGGGGCGTGGTTACAACGTGTTTCCTGTATCGTTTGGGCGAACTAATAAAGCTTTCAGGAGAGGACTTAAAGGAGTGAGTTGCTAATCTGCCCAGGGTTGATTCAAAACCTTTACAGAACCTTTTATACAGTTTACTACTGCTGGCTGAGTTTGTGTTCACATATTAAGCAGAGAAAATGTGAAAATATATAAATACTTTGCTTACCACGGACTGGGTCCTCTTGTTCTTTTTAAACACCCCACTAAACAGCCCTCCTTTCTCCTGGAGGAAAGAAACAGATCCAGATGTTATCTGGGACCTTCTCTTACTTCGGTCCACCAGTGGTTTGTTAGCCTGATGTGTACGGCTCTGCTCGCCTTGCCCTCTTTCCCCTCCGAGAGATTATCAACGCTTCCCTTCAAGTCCCCGGACGCAGACAGATCCTCCTGGGGGGAAACGATGTCCAGCGAGTTAATATTCATTTGGATTGAATATATGCAGAGTATGTGCATAATATAAGAAGAGCCTGGAGACAAGAACGCCACGCGGCAAAACCACACCTCAGCCTGGTCGTTGGCGCCTTTGGTCCAGCCTTTAAACATCCCGCCAAACTTACTGCCCTTCTCCTGAAGGAAAAGAGTTCAAATGGGAGTTAAGTTGTTATGTTTCGTGTGATTTTTGATTAACTGACAAAGCTGAGCTAAAAACATGCTAACATTTACCTTAGTGTTGTCAGCTGACAAACTGTCATTGCTGTTACTCAAATCTCCATCCAATGAAAGATGATCCTGCAACACATCAACAAGGTTTGGTCATTTGTCCTTTGCTAAGAAACAACACCATGATTTAATATTTTTGTTTTTAGTTTTGAAGGAGCAAGATTTTAGAGGTTGGACAACATTAGTCATACACAAAAAACTGAAGGACAAATTCATCCAATAATCCATAACATTAAATCCAGTTGATTAATTAAAAGATTTGACCGCAAATCAGACCAAGGGCCTATTTAATGTCAAACGTAGTCATGCAGAATATATATTAGGTAACCTAAAGTAGTACCTGGGACTCTGTTCGTCTGTGACCTGGTTTAGGGGTTTGTTTGAGAATCCCTCCAAAAAATCCAGTTTTCTCCTTGGGGGTCTTCTTGTTGTTGTTTAAGCTGTCGTTACTGGCTGAAAGATCACCGCTCTGGACAGAGAGGCGGGCCTAGAAGAATGATGACAGTTAAAAAATGGCTGTTGGTAAGCTTTGAGTTGTAAAGCCTTTAATCCATTTTATTGAGGAATTGACTCATTATAATACGATATACCATTTTTGTGTCACTAGGATTTGGGTTACCTTGGAAATCCCCTCTGAGAGATTGTCACTGCTGACGGACAGATCTGAGGTCAGGTCCTCCTGGAGCAGAGAAAACAAACACTGATGAACCACTGAACCAGGAGGTGACAAAGGGCCGAACTCTGAAACAACCACAATACAAACTGCACCCTGGCATCGTGGACTGGCAGCACCTACCCGCGACTGAGACCGGGCGAACAGGGACTTTGGTTTTTTAAACACTCCACCAAACATCCCGCCCTTCTCCTGCAGAAATAATTAATTACAAACGTTTAAACGCAAATTAAAACCATTGTATTAAGTCGGTCAAGCAAATCTGTTGGCGCTCACTTTGCTGTCCTTGCCCTCGGAGAGATTATCGGAGCTCCCAGACTTTTGGCTAGATACGTCAGAAACAGACAGGTCCTCCTGTGAAGAACACATTCCCATCGAGTTGTTATTCATTCATCGTTTCCATGGTTATATTTATCGCAGAGTATGTGTGCATAGTATCCATGGAAACAGCACTGCCCCTATACAGTGACCCTCACCTGCGACGCGCTGTTGGCTTCTTTGGTCCAGTTGGACTTTTTAAACATGGCACCAAACTTGCTGCCCTTCTCCTGAGAAAAAAAAGATTGAGGGATCACATGTGAATAAAATGCAAGTTTGAATGGGTGCAGTGTTACCCTCCAAAACCTCCATTTACGATCATTCCCCTCTCCCACCCACAGTCTGACTGGGTGGGACTGTGGCTATGGAACGAGCTGGAAATGCTGACCCTCCTAGAATAGAACAACTGCCTTGACCGAGCATAACACTGCATTATTACACGGCTTTGTCCAATTTTCAGTACGCTGCTATGAATGACTGTTGCTATGGATGTACACGCACGCACGCGCGCACGCGCACACGCACACGCACACACACACACACACACACACACACACACACACACACACCTTGGGGTTGTTGTTCTCTGACAGACTGTCACTGCTGCCATTCAAATCCCCGTCCATTGAGAAATTGTCCTACAAACAAATAAGCATGATTATATTTTTTTTTTTCGATTCTTACAATAACATGAGGGCCCACATTCTGAGCATTGGGTGGCCTGTGGTCACAATCAAACCCCCAACCCTGGCAGTGTTAAAGCCACATTATGATAAAGAGTAAAAATATATACAATGTCCAACCTATGGGTATAATACCTGGGATTCTGAACGACTGTGACCTGGTTTTGGGCTTCGTTTCAGAATTCCCCCAATCACTCCCGTTTTCTCCTAGATATAGGGGTCACAAAATAAGTAATTCTCAATGAACAGATAAGAACCTCGGACAAGCAAATAAGAGGTAAGGTAAGCTCACCTTGGATGGGTTTTTGTTCAGGCTGTCACTACTGGATGAGAGCTCCCGGCTTGGGACCGGGAGGCTGGCCTGGAAGAACGATATCGGCACGTTAATACTTGATACGGAGCTTATAGTACACTAAAATGGGCTGTAAAAGAGACCCCCCCCCCCCCCCACACACACACACTCCCTTTTGCAGCATTTGTATATTAGCCAGCAACCTCTGGAGGTCACATTAAGCTAATTGTGTTGTCAATGAATTAAAGAAAAAAAAGGGCAAGATGTAGGCAAAATCGAATTTAAATTCAGTTTAAGCTATATATTTCCCTCTGGTCAGTCTATTCGGATAAAATGACTCAAAGGACCCAGATGCTATCTTTACGAATACAAAGAAGGTAGGTTTGAGGTAATCAGACACACCTGTACAGGTGTCTCTTCCCTCACTGACTTGGTGCTTTTCCCCAGAACTCCTTTAAACACGCCCCCTTTCTCCTGCAACAGAGACATAAAGATCCAATCAAGCCTAAGCAATATTCATTTGTCACTGATTAAAATCACTTAACATTTTCCTTGATACCGTTAAAGGGAATGGTTTAAGCTTTACGGTTTTACTCAGAAATTATGAAAATGACAACCAATACAGACAACCAAATACATCTACTGAATTAATTTATAAAGCTTCCCAATCTCAAACTGCATTATTTTAAATTTCTAATCCCATAATATTGTGTTTGTTCACTGATCAGCATTCATTGATATTCTAGGCAGTTTTTCTGAATTTTCTTCAAATGGATATTCAGGCCTAAATATTGGGTCATAAGGCGACAAAACAGTTGTGAACCATTGTAGCAAAGCCTGGCCATGCATTTTGCTTCCTCCATAGCTCACCTTTGTGTTATCGTTCAGACCGCCACTGCTGTTTGAACCCTCAATGTCAACCAAGTTGCACTGCAAAATCAAAACAGGGAGCATGGAATTAAATGTATAACATTTTAGCTCAAACTCAAAGAAATCTAGTAGCCACATTCAAGTGAAGTTTACTCAAAACGTCTTAAAAGGTTGAATGATATTTAAAATCTGATTTTTAAACCAGCATTCATTCAAGAATAAAATGCATGAATTTGATTAGAAACTAACGTACCGTTGGCTCCCGTTTGGAGGACTTTTTGAGCATTCCACCAAATCGTGCAGCTATTTCCTGGAGGAAGAATGCCGTTTGTCAGCTTTTATACTATTAAGGCCTCTCAAAAAAGCCAAAAGCAAAACAACTTTAGACAAGAGACTGGGAAGTTTTTTCAAGCGGGATCCCACCTGGTATGCAAATAGATATTTTGGATAAAATAATACAATGCAAAAGGTTTGGAAGGTCTCATAAAAACATATTTTATACAAATAGCCTAATGATTTGTAGCCACAAGAAAAATACTGCTAATGATTTAATCTTGTAAGACATGCTTTCGTTTGCTGAGACTTTGATATTAAGGGTTGATGTTGAGTGGGTTAATACGCAAGACGTCCCAGGCCTATTTTAGGGAGTTTGTCAAACATATGTTGAGAGCAGCCAACTCATAGCAAGTTCACCGACCGCTTTAAAAACAGGAGATCCGGCCCGTCACTTAAGTTTCAAGAGTTTTATTTATTTATCTCACACACATACTAAAGTTCTAACAAACTGTTTCCATGCCATGCCTCATTTCCCTACAGAACCGTTTTTCTACTGTTCTGTCACCACTATTATGAGAGTAAACAAAGTGTTGTGTACACACAATGGTTAAGGTTGTTCCTGCTTTATTTACATGCTGCAGTCACCCTAGCATATCAAGGCCTTTAGACCATGGGCTTCCACTTCAACAAGTGTCCTCACAATTATTACTGTGTCCTTTTGCAGACTAAAAGACCTCCTAGCTAGAGTCACCCATCTCTTGTTCAGGCAGTAGCCTAATGACTGAGCACCATATTTTATCTACATGGTCAGAGTAGGCTAATGGAACAGCACATAAAGATAGAATGCAGTCTTGGAACTAATGGCTACTAAAAAAAAAAGTACATTACAGAACATTAGTCATTAATGATAGGTACTTGCATGTTCAATTTGCGCATTATTGCTATTAAATGTGGGAATTTCTACACATTAAATATGTATGTAGAGTAAGAGGACAACAAAACAGAAGAAACAGTAGACCCACAACCCCAGTCGAAACCTTACAATACTTACAGAGACACTTTCTTCACATTCTAAATCCAGATTATTGTACTGTTCCTGTAATACAGAAATAATTAGAGTTTAATAAAACAAATAACAAAAACAAGTTCATCAGCTGGACACCGCTCGACTCGCATTGCCAGCAACTAAATCCGTTCAGAAGCACCTCGACAATTAAACATGAATTGATAAACGTGACGATGTTATGTCATATGTGATAGTTTACCATCTCTGCCCTCGTTGTATCCTGGTTGTGTCGATACAACGCCTCTTATGTTCAGACGCCCAAGGAGACGGCTAAACCCCCTGTTTCACGTTATTGTTTCCAAACTTCGCTGAACCTCCTCTGAAGGTTGACGTCGGCTCGGTTCTCAGAGAGATCCCATGCGGAATTGGTCCGGAAACCAATAGATTCGTCCACCGATCGCGTCCGACTTCACGGGGCTTTGGTTAACCTTCGCTGTGATCTGCGAGTTTCTGTGTAAAATAGTTGTTCACCTGAGAGTCCAAGGAGAGGGCGTGGCCACAGCTCTCGTTCGTGACAGTGCAGCGAGTGAACGGTGTTTTAGATATTAGGCTACCGTCATCTATTTGCTGGCAGTGGGTAAATTGTCAATAAAACCATTTGTATTTTGAAATTAGCTGCCTGGAAAAAAACCCCGCAACATTCAAATCATTAGTGTGCCCATTGGTTGGATTTATTTTATTCAGAGGAAGATTTATGGTGCCATTTAAGAGCATGGCGGAAGCAATCCAGTAGCATTTACACAGATAACAAGGTCATAAGATCATTAAAGGATAACAGATGTTTACATAGCAGATCGCATGTGTCAGATTCAATAAGTCATATTTACCCTACCATAAAGGGTTACATGATCATTAAATTTGAACAAAAACGATAAATGATGGCAAAGAGACATAAGATTTGAATAATTGATACATAACCAAAATACAACACAAGTCGTTTTTACAGCATTTATTAATTTTCAAATTAAATATACACCACTTTTTTAGTCATAGTTCTGATCTCTTGAAGATGCAATTAAACAAAATCAAAGCAAAGTATTTGTAGACATTCAAAACCCCTTTAAGGCTACCTGGTTACATTAATTAATTCCCTTACGTTATAGAAAGTAAATCCTATATATTAATGAAAACATTTTAAAGTTTTCAAGGCACACCATGTTAGTAAAAGTGCTTAAAGTTGGCGCCATAACATTATAGCTCGCCAGGAAATTGATTGAGCCGCATTGCATATTCATTTAAACGTGATTAATAAAGTGAAGCATTATAAGGCAGGGTTAGTGTTTGCGTTTGTGTCACTGGTTCCAGCGTAGGAAGTAGAGTTTGCCCATCTCATCTCCACACACCAGCTCCCCAGGACACCGTGGGCTCACCTCCAGAACCTGAACCGGGCTTCCACACACAAACATACCGACCTAGAGAGAGAGGGGGGTGTAGAGAGAGAGAGAGGGGGGTGTAGAGAGAGAGAGAGAGAGAGAGAGAGAGAGGGGTAGAGAGAGAGGGGGGTAGAGAGAGGGAGAGAGAGAGAGAGGGAGAGGGAGAGAGAGGTAGAGGGAGAGAGAGGTAGAGGGAGAGAGAGAGAGAAGGAGAGAGAGGTAGAGGGGGAGAGAGAGAGAGAGAGAGAGAGATAGAGGTAGAGGTAGAGGTAGAGGTAGAGAGAGAGAGAGAGAGAGAGAGAGAGAGAGGGAGAGGGAGAGGGAGAGGGAGAGGGAGAGAGAGAGAGAGAGAGAGAGAGAGGGAGAGGGAGAGGGAGAGGGAGAGAGAGAGAGGTAGAGGTAGAGGGAGAGAGAGAGAGAGGGAGAGAGAGAGAGAGAGGTAGAGGGAGAGGGAGAGAGAGAGAGGGAGAGAGAGAGAGGGAGAGGGAGAGAGAGGTAGAGGGAGAGGGAGAGGGAGAGGGAGAGGGAGAGGGAGAGGGAGAGAGAGAAATGTCATTGACAGACAAAAAGGTGATATAACAGAGATAGTAAACTGAAAGAGAACGAAATAGCAAGGAAAATCAACCCAAACATTTCCTATGCATAAAATCAATCCCATTCTCGTACCAAGTCCTTCCTAATCCAGATTTTGTGTCGGAACGTGCGTACCTGCTTCTTGGTGATCTTGTCCCACAGTTTGACGGTCTGGTCGTGCGAGGCAGAGATGATGGCGGTGCTGGTGATTTTTATCAGACTGATCCTGTCGCGGTGGGCCTGGGGAGAGAAAACACCGTCGTTATCATCATCGTCATCATCATCATCATCATCAGAAGCTAGAACACTGGCCAAAAGCCGCTGCCACTAAATGATTCGGATTTCATATTGATTCTTTATTTCCTTATAGTGCCAGAGGTTTTGTTTTGGGACATTTTCTCTGAATTTGAAACCTCATGTAGTTCACACTCATCTGGCAGCTAGAGATTTGAACCACCAGATGAACGTCAACTATGCAATGGCAGTCAGCCGTTTCAGAGGCAGAATTCATATATTTATGTGCGGCAAGGTGGTAGTAGACATTGACACACACACACACACACACACACACACACACACACACACACACACACACACACACACACACACACACACACACACACACACACACACACACACACACACACACACACACACACACACACACACAGAGCCTTTGGTGCCGGTGTTAGCAGGTGTCTTACCGGTCTCCTGGGGCTCCAGGGCGACAGCACGAGGGAGTCCTTGAACCACATGTTTCCATCCACGTCTCCGCACACGATCAGCCCTGGAAACAACAAAGCGCTTCAGCATCTCCCTTGCTTGGGAAATACGCAGCTCACAGGCATAGTGGAAACCTATCGTTTTCTACAAACATACTCACTGAAACTAAATAATTACAATAATAAATATAAAAATAGTCAAATGAAGACGTCCTTTAAAAAAGTATTCAAATCAAACTTAATAAAACGCAGACATTTCTGGTAAATAACCGCCACTGCAATTGCTATTTTCTACACATCACAAGCCCCATTTTGAGCCGTTCAGAATCAACGGCGATTACCACATAAACAAGCATAACACAAGAAGCTTTCCCTGTGGTGCCATTAGTCAGGGTTCGTTATCGTTTGGAAGTACCATCCTCCACGGCCACGGCGGTGATGGAGTTGATCCCCTCCTCCCCCTTGGTCGGCAGCCTCAGATTGGTGCAGGACAACTCCCCGTACTCCGTGAGGCCAACCACAAACTGTTGGGAGGAGATGGTGGCCGAAACCAGGAAGTCGCATTAATGAATTATCACCCAAAAAAGAAGAAAACACACAAAAAAGTACGATAGATCTTCGAGATGGATGGAATCTATATCATATGTATATACATATTAATATAACACAGGTCTTCTCAATGCCGGGGAACGCTCCGTTCACTTGCATGGGCCCTTCACAACTTCCGGCGGTGAATTATATTTGACAATTGACCGTTGCCAAGGATAATTGACCGCTGTCAAGGAAAGTGGATTTTTTGCCATCTTTCGTATCACTCCTCAAGTAGTCTGGTAACTTTTCAACCCCAGCGTCTTCGGTTGCTAAGCGACGTCAACGTCTTTGGGAGACTTTCTCTGCCTGATCAACACTAATAGTTCCAACCTTGTGCTTGGAACTAGTTTTTTTTTCGTTTTGGCAAGTAGCCGTATAATAAGCGTGATAATGTATAAAACGTCACCGGTCATTAACGAAAATAAGCCCCTTCATGGCGAAGCAATGACCGGCGTTCTATACAACATCCCTTACATATATATATATATCTATATGACAATTAAGAGCACGCTAAGTTGAAGCGAATAAGCAGACAACTGGATGACAGAGTTCGCTGGTGTGACTACTCACCAGAAACGACAGCTCCAGCTCGTCTTCCCTTCTGCCCACCAACCACATGCTTTTGGAATCGTTGGTGAACATCCCGAAGACGTGCCCTGTGCTCGAGCTGACATGTGGACACAGGCAACACGCTGAATCTTTCTAGCAGGTTATTCATTGTTAAATACGTTCTAGGTCCAATAGGAATACATGTATTGTAACAGTGGTGTAAACGATATAATAGCATAAGACTATTGCCATTCTGACATCTACTTATTACACTGTTTATTGAAGTAACTAGAGGTTATCATAAAGTTGGGATTCAAATGTAGACATCACATTTAACCTCCACTCAGCATAAATTCAAACAGACCGTTTAGCAAATCCTTGGCATTTACTTTTACTCACTAGATTACAGCACAGTCCCAAAGTACAGCAAGAATGTTTACTTTCCAAAATGGACATTGTGTTACCATGTGTCCTGTCGGCTCTCCACCATGACATCAGTGATTGTTCCGGCCTCGGACACACCAATCAGAGTAGAGCAGTAGTGGAGGTGTGCCAGCGGATGCTTCACTGGGAACGTGGACACCTTCACCAGGCTGGAGACAAAGAACATGTTCTAGGATGAACCGATCCAGTAAGCATTCCCTCTCTGACAGGGAACAAGCCCCCGATGTCTCAAAGTCTCCATGGGAAGGCTACGCTTTCTACAGCAGAGGAGGCCTGCTGCTGCCGGCTTCTGATCGGTGGAGTGTGAGTGAGTGGCTCACCTGGCCTCAAGGCTGCCAGGGCTCCACACCAGCTTCAGCAGCTGGACCGAAGACCTCTTGCAGGACACAGCGAACCGAGCGTCAGGCATCGAGCACATGGCCAAGATGGGCCTGTCCGACACCTGCCAGGGTACACGGGCATGGACAACAAACAATCAGAGACATTTAGGGCGTTCAAGACATTCATTTTTTTGTTGGCATTTAAAAAAAATAAAAAAACATCTACAAATACACTAAATGGAGCAGTACGAGACTCAGAGGGACAGGATACCTGCTTGCGGCCGACCACGGCACCTTGCTGCCATATCTCCACCAGGCCAGACTCGTAGGCTGCCAGCAGTGCATCTCCAGTCTGAGAGTAGCAGATGGCTGTAACCATCAGCACCTTGGGGGCTGGGGCGCTGTCTAGTGGGAGAGAACATCCAGAGAGGGGGTGGGGTCACGTCAAAGAGTCTCACGTATGCTTCGACCTGTCTGTCTGTCTGTCTGTGGACAAAAACACAGCTTCTCCTCAGGCTGTCTGATTTTATATTGGGAGCCAAACCCCGCCCCCCAGATGTTGAATGGATGGCGGTCACTGGATTCAGATTGTGTCACCTTTCTCCCACGCCCAGGACCTCAATGACAGGTCCGCAGACACGGTGAAGAACTCCGTTAATCCATTCTTGGACACCACTCCTCGAACGGCACCGCTGTGACCTTGGAAAGTGCAGAAGTGCTCCACCTAGTTCAAAGTAAAGCAGCATTCTGTTCATTTTCGACCACCAGGGGGAGCAGTGAATGTGTGTGTATTTAATTTGGCTCATCATTGGCTCATCATTCCATGACAGCCTGTACCTGGAAGGGCTTCCAGAGTTGCACTGAGCCATCTTCAGACGCCGTGGCGACCACCATATCCTCTGGCTTGTCTGTAGAAATGGTTGGAAAACCCCAGAAATGTTAAAGTGTACGCATCTCGAGAGCAAAACCAAAAGCTTATATAAGTAAGAACTTTATTTCATCCCATGCATGAAAAATCCACTTGTTACAGCAGCCCATGGAATATAAAAATATGCAATAATAAAATAAAGGGTATAAAGTGTCCAGCAATACATACATACCGGTACATAAAATAAAATAATCACACAGTGATTACAATGTCATGCCATAAGGGCATACATGCACACGCCTAGGGGTTACACAATAAATGAAGCTAAGAGGTCCTTCACTACAGAATAAATACTTAATTACACATGTACAGTGGAAAGTGCACATAATTAAATTGAAGTATTGCAGCATTTGGGTGAAGTGATTTTTGTACAGAATATTTCATAACAGTTGTGTTATAGAGGCTTATGGCAGATGGAATAAAATACCTTAAGGATTGGTCAGAACACATGATGGTTCTACCTTAACTTCACCAAGATACAACCTTGTGCTTGGAACTGTGGTTTCTTTACTATTGAATCCCTCTTGGTGTCATGCAGTGACCTTCCTGTGTCAGTCTGCCTCATCATCACCAATACAAAAAGGGAATTCAGGCGCCTTCTGTTCCGAGCGCGTTCCCCAGCAGGAGGGTCACCTTCACTGGGGAGGACGGAGCAGTGGTGGATCCGCTGGGCGTGGGCGGGGACGTGGCTGACCTCCGTGGCCGACTCCCACTTCCAGACGTGCAGGGCCCCCGCCGTGCAGCCGGCCACCAGGTACTCTCCCTGAGAAGCCCCCCCCCCCACAGGGCTGTTAGGGCCTTGGTGAGGCAAACCTCCCAGATAGGATGCCCGATAGGCCGATAGCGTTATAGGGAGAGGCCTGATTCATAAGAGGGCAATATTGGGTTTAATATTTAGGTTAATGGGTAATTTTTTTAAATGTAATTTATGATATAAAACTTATACCCATTTTACATAAATTATACAATATATCTTATTTAATGGAACAACATAATTAAGAAGTTGAGGTCGCAACTCAACTTCCTACTTGTTTTCAGACTTAAAAATGCGATAACGGGCCAAAACCTAGGGTTGGGAACCCCATTCTTCACCCCAGCCCCCTCCGAAGTGTTTACCTCTCAACGACCTACCTGAACACAGATGGAGGTCAGGGGATTCTTCCAGGTGATACTCATGATACGACTGCTGGAATCCAGGTTCCACACATAGATACTGCCGTCGTTTGAGGAACTGACCTGGATGAGATCGCATATAGAATACAGTGGATGAAAACTATTGCTCTGTCAAATGGGAAGTGATACCAAATAGTGTGTGTGTAGCGCATAACACAAAGCAATAGAGATAACATTTATTGTGCCAACTTAACTAACCAAAATGTGGAAGTCCACAACAGCATCGGCGCAAAAAGCCCATCTGTTTTAGTGTCCTAATAAACATTAAAGATAGCGTGCGTTTTTAAGAAAGCACACAGATGCTGAACCTTGATTTAACTTAAAAAAGTGGTGCACCAAAATTGCACCTTCCCCCCCAGCTTCCAAAAACCACCCCTTTTAGATTAAGCACAGAGGCAACGCGCAAAACAAAACTCCTTTCACAAGTGCTATTTTTCCACGGAGGACCTACAGCGCGGCCTGCAGCCCAGGCGCAGCCCGTGATCCAGTCTTTGTGCGCGTGCAGCAGGGACTTTGAGAGCGCCGGGGGACTGGAGGCGGTGTCCCACAGCAGCAGGGCCTGAAACAAACGACCCACGATAAGGGAGGGGATCATAGTGTTATGAGGAAGGCATGGCTGGGCTTGAGGGTTCAAATCCCAGACTCTAAAGCTGGGAGAGGCCGACCGACCTGATCTTTTCCTCCAGAGAGCAGCTGAGTACCGTCGGGGCTGAAGGCCAGACAGGTCACCCCTCGACTGTGGCCCCGGAGAACCGAGACCGCCGTGGGACACACCCAGGGGTCGAGGGTCAGATCTGGTACTGACCACAGGGCGATGGTGAAGTCGTCTTCATGGAAGGAAAGAAGAAGCCGATTATTAGGCTTGTTTCAATTAGGCTTATTATAATGTCTGACTATTGTGTGTAACTATAGACTGGGCCACAAGGGCGCTTAGACGGTGCCATGCTGTAATTCCGACGCCTCAATGGTCCGAAATATCTCTCTCTCTCTCTCTCTCTCTCTCTCTCTCTCTCTCTCTCTCTCTCTCTCTCTCTCTCTCTCTCTCTCTCTCTCTCTCTCTCTCTCTCTCTCTCTCTCTCTCTCTCTCTCTCTCTCTCTCTCTCTCTCTCTCTCTCTCTCTCTCTCTCTCTCTCTCCTCCCTTCTAGGCCTACATATCACGTTCACGTTGAATATTGGACAGCAAAGTGACAAAAGAGAGAGAGCGCCAGCGAGGTCTAAAACTCTTCATAGGCCTATTCGGCATATTGAACCGTCAGCCTAATGCGCCTCCTTTTTGAAAAGTCGGACAAACGGCCCTTCGGACCAATGGGTTCCGTCTTCGTAACATTGAACCGTCGGCATAGCGGCATGACGATCTAATGGGAAATATTTCGGACCATTGAGACGACGGAACAATGAGGCGTCGGAATTACAGGCAGGCCCCCGCTTAGTCTGGCCGTAGCCAGGCTAGTGTTACTATACAATCAGTTTAGTCTTTGGGAAAGCGGTGATCGTGTAATCAGTGTCCGATAAGAAGAGGTTCGTTATTAGAGAGAGTCACCAGAGGCAGAGGCCAGATGCGTTGAGTTCTGAGCCAGAGCCAAGATGTCTCCCGTCTGCACTCCAAAGTCTCCCAGCGTCACCAGCTTCCCCTCCTCGCTCCGCCTCCAGAGCCTCAGGTGGCGGTCCGCCCCCGCCGACACCAGGAGCTCCGCCCCCGCCGGCTCCGTGTCCGCGTCAGACGGGGGGGGGGCAGACAGCCACAGCAGGCACAGCACGGACACCCGCAGGTCCTCGCTGGCCCACTGACTCGTTTCTGAGGCAACGAGAACACAATGGTGGCTGTGAGTCAAATGAACTGTTTAATGCACGGGGGATTTAAACACACCAGGATGACGTTGTTAGCCCCTGGAGGGGGGGGGGGGGGTCCTTCATAAACTGAGATGATGCACAGACTATTCGCGCGTCGATGTATGTACGCACACGCACACGCACACGCACACGCACACACACACACACACACACACACCAACCTGAGTCCAGGCTGAAGAGCCTCAGGCCGTTGCCGTGGTAACCCACCGCGGCACAGCCCCCGCTGACCGCCACGCAGAGGGCGGGGGGCTCCGAGGACCGGGGCCTCTTCCGGGGGGACGCCTGCTCACACTGAACATTACAAACAAGGTTTTTACTTATATATCTCACACACACACACACACACACACACACCTTCACTGAGCCTCTTGATTTTAGCATAAATATTGGATGACGATATTTAGAACACACAATTTTTCCGTTGTGCTTGGTGCATCACCTTACCCTTCCCTGTCGTAACGTCGCCAACGAACAGCCCAGCCCCCCTGACCAGAGGTGCAGCTGTTGAGAGGGAGACACGAAGGGGAGACAACACAGATGTTTACATAGTAGACACATCTGCCGTCCCAAGTCAGGTGTCATCAGCAACACTTTGAACGGTCAGAGAGTAAACGGAACATGAGCTGAGGAACACTTTTACTTTACACGTTTTGTGAGCGAGTGAGTCTGCGCTGTGCGTGCATGTTTTGAGAGTGAGTGAGTCAGGCTTATGCGTGCGTGCACGTTTTGTGAGCGAGTGAGTCAGGCTTATGAGGCAGTGCTGTGCGTGCACGTTTCGTGAGTGAGTGAGTGAGGCAGTGCTGTGCGTGCGTGCGGACCGACCGTGTGATCGGCCCCGGCACTCAGCAGCTTGTTCCCCTGGTCCAGGAAGGTGAGGGCGGACGTGGACCCCCGATGGGCCTGGTAGCTCCCCACACACGTCCCCTCCGGCACCGCCCAAACCTTCACCTCCCCCGAGAGGGAGCCCGACACCAGCGTGGTGGAGGAGGAGGAGGAGGAGGAGAAGGAGAGGCTACGGACAGAGCCCTCGTGGCCGGTGATGGACTGGAGGGAGAGAGGGAGAGAGTGAGAGAGAGAGAGAGAGAGAGAGAGAGTGAGAGACCCCCCTGAATGATAGATTGTACACGGTTATGTGTAATGTCTAGCTATGTCTCGTTTTCACATTTCTTTAGTTTAAAAGTTTGTATACATTCGCAGAGTTAAATTCAGGAGCTAGCTGCAGACCTGGCCCTTGCTTTAAAGAGGATCCATCGTATCTTCGTATACATGCGTTCGCATGCATCTTACTCTGCAGGACTCAAACTGGGAGAATCTAACCAGTACGTAAGAGGAGAGCAGACCAATGCGCTCTGGTCTCACCCTACCCTTATGAGTTTGTTCTGCAGCCAGTTCCACAGCACCACTTTTCCGTCCCAGCAACCAAAAGCCAGCAGGTCACCCTCGGGGTTAAAGGTCACACAGTTGATGGGACTGTTGCCATAGCGAGATGCCACCTGGTGACCCTTCGTGGCGGACCACACCTGAGGAGAATTATTTATTATTATAACAATTTCAATAGAACACTGTGAATCATTGATGTATCTAATTACAGTGTAATATTCTAGGATTATACAATTTTTGTTCGAAGGCTGAGTAAAGTAACACCAACCTTCAGTTGAAAGTCTAAGGAGACCGTGGCGAGGTGCTTCCTGTCTGGCGACACCTCACTTCCTGTGATCCTGTTGGAGTGTCCTTCTATCAGGGCCGTCCTGTCAAAAGAATACGGTGGGTTTGTTGGAAATATATTCAAACTTTGAAAAGCACACAGTGTTTAGGCTACGTCTACTACTAACAACCCTCCCCCCCCCCCCCCCCCCCACGCCTCACCTGCAGCCGTTCTCCGTGTCCCACACCTCGATCTGCCCGCTGAAGGAGGTCGTCGCCAGGGTCACGTCTGTCAGGAAGACACAGCTGGAGATGCCATCACAGCTGCTCTCCAGCGACTTCACAACCTGTTGAGAGCACCGAGCGTCTGAATGTGTTGCATGTATTACAGAATTATTAAAATTAAGAATGTTTCACTTATGTTGTGTTTAACCTCAAATCAACCAATCAGACAGAGCCCTCAATCAATCAATCAGACAGAGCCCGCAATAAACCAATCAGAGAGCCCTCAGTCAACCAATCAGAGAGAGCCCTCAATCAGCCAAACAGAGAGAGCCCTCAATCAACCAATCAGACAGAGCCCTCCATCAACCAATCAGACAGAGCCCTCAATCAACCAATCAGACAGAGCCCTCCATGAACCAATCAGACAGAGCCATCGATCAACCAATCAGACAGAGCCCTCAATCAATCAATCAGAGAGAGCCCTCAATCAACCAATCAGACAGAGCCCTCAATCAACCAATCAGACAGAGCCCTCCATTAACCAATCAGACAGAGCCCTCAATCAGCCAAACAGAGAGAGCCCTCAATCAACCAATCAGACAGAGCCCTCCATCAACCAATCAGACAGAGCCCTCAATCAACCAATCAGACAGAGCCCTCCATGAACCAATCAGACAGAGCCATCGATCAACCAATCAGACAGAGCCCTCAATCAATCAATCAGAGAGAGCCCTCAATCAACCAATCAGACAGAGCCCTCCATCAACCAATCAGACAGAGCCCTCAATCAACCAATCAGACAGGGCTGTGGGGGGCTCACCTGTCCGGTCTGCGTGTGGATGAGGTGCAGCGTGCCCTGCCCCGTGCCCACCGCCACCAGCTCAGCGCGGGGATTCAACGCCACGCAGGTGGGCTCCGACGAGAAGGTGGACACCAGCTCGCTGGACCCAGCGTGGGAACACACATTAATACAGCCTCAGAGCTTCAGATATCACAGACTCGTACGCCAAATAAAACGATTCTATAAGCAATCGTACACAGATTATAGTCTTAACCGTGTACAATATAATATACACAATACTGTACATACAATACAATACACGATATACACAACGATTCACAATACATTATATGATATATGATAGTAATATAAACATTGTTCCTTTTTCTCTGGCCGGATCCGATAAAAAGCAAAAGTTGAACTTTGTGATTGCCAACCAAGAGCAATCCAATTTTTTTTTAATATATATTAAAGGTCCCATGACCTGCCACCAGGTGTGAGTGTGATTAGCCTTACAAGCCGTTTGGAAACCTGCCCCTTATGACATCACAAGTGGGCGTGTCATGGGACCTTTAAAGAAATATATCTTTAATACTGAAACGACGGCTCTTGCTGGAAGCCCAGTAGCCCCCCACCGCCCCCCTCCAGGTGTCGGTGCTCACCAGTTGTCCGGCCTGGCCTCGTTCTCCCCGTCGTGGTTCAGGAGCCGCACCACGCCCCGGGGGCCCCCTTTCCCCACCAGCCCCCGGGCCCAGGCGTGGGCCCCGGAGGAAGGGGGCTCGTTAAGGGCCTGCTGGAGGAACAGCGGGGGCCAGGAGGAGAGCAGGACGGCGTGGCGGCGGAGGAAGTCAGCGCAGCGCTCAGCACTGAGGCCAATGCTGCCCCCTGGTGGAGGGAACAGGGAGGGCAGGGCCATTCAGCGGATTTGTCACGATTTTAGCGTCAAACATTCACTAAATTAACATAATCGAGTTTAATCTTTCTTTATTAAATTAACAGCTGGATACATATCTGTACATTATTTTCGTTTTAAACTTTTTCTATTTGACCATTTTGTGCAATTTTTTTTATGACCTTTTTTTAAGTTCTCAGTTACAAAGTGTTTTTCAGGAGAGGCATGCTGAATAAATACATCATGTTTTCAAACTCAAAAATAATAGTTTGAATAATCGTGATTTCAATATTGACCAAAATAAATCTTGATTATTTTCTATAATCAATCAGCCCTAGGAGGAGGGGAAGCATGTAAGATCGGGCTGGGTTATGACACACACACACACACACACACACACACACACACACACACACACACACACACACACACACACACACACACACACACACACACACACACACACACACACACACACACACACACACACACACACACACACACACAGAAAAACTGTGCGTGTTCATGCGGGTCAGATGACTCACCGTAAGAGCCGTAGATCGCCAGCAGGTGGTGCACGAGACCGTGGCGCACGTTAGCATACAGGAAGTAGTAGTTGGAGAGGAGCGAGCCCAGCGCCTCGCATTGGTCACCTTTCATCTAACCCCGAGCCAATCAGAAAGTAGGTTGGAAAAGAAAGAAAGAAAAAAGTTGTTAAATGGAAAATAAACTTCACCTAGGCTATCAAACTGTGCATAGGAATAGTGTGAGGACTGAGCTACAGGGTTTATAACCTTGTAAATGGACTCGTTTATATCGTGCTTTTCTAAGCATTGGCCACCCAAAGCGCGTTCCAACATCGCCTCACATGCACCATTCACGCACACATCCCCACCCCGACGGCGGAGTCAGCCCCGCAGGGCGACAGCCGGCTCGTCGGGAGCAGTCAGGGTGAGGCTTCTCGCTCAGGGACACCTCGACACTCGGCTAGGAGGAGCCGGGGATCGAACCAGCAACCTTCAGGTCACCAGCCGCCCCCCCGTCCGTCCCCAGGGGTCAGGGGTCGCGGGGGAACCACTCACCAGGTGTTCCGGCAGCTGCTTGATGTGGTCGGCCTCACAGTGGAGGAAGGTCTCCGTCCCCAGGGGGTCCGCAGCCGCCCACAGGTGGGCTACCGGGGGGACAGGTAAGGACACCTCGCGGTTAGAGGGGGGAGAGTGTGTGTGTGTGTGTGTGTGTGTGTGTGTGTGTGTGTGTGTGTGCGCGCGCGCGCGCGCGTGTTGTGTGGGGTGTTGGGTGTGTGTGTTGTTTTTATCGTGTGTGTGTGTGTTGTGTTGGGTGTATGTGTTGTATTGGGTGTGTGTGCAGGTGTGTGTCTGTCTGTCTGTCTGTCTGTCTGTCTGTCTGTCTGTCTTCTACCTGACAGTATCTGATGGCAGCAGATTCGGTCGGTGCTATCAGGAAGGAGCAGCTCTTCGAAGGCCTGCCTCACGTCTGGGTTGGTGAGAGCCAATAGGTCGTCTCTGCTGTGAGCTTGACCAATCAGGCTGCAAAGAAGAAGGATTAGAAAAATTAATCTAATGGATATTCTCAATGTTGAGTTTGGAATGAAGAAGCTTCATATTTTACAAACCTATCAAAGATATTATTTTTAATACGCATGTAGAACAGCAAACATCCCATAATAAAACTGAAAGCAAAAAATAGAAACAAAAAAATAGATATAGATAGATATACACGGTATATATTTGTATTCACCCACTCTGCATTTTCTTCCTCTTCAATGTTTTCCAAGAGATTAGACGTTAAAAACCGTCTACTCCAGGGGTCTCAAACTCGCGGCCCGGGGGCCAATTGAGGCCCGCGGGAGGATATTTTGTGGCCCTCTACTTGACATCAAAGTTTAGTGTTAGTGCGGCCCGCGCATTGTTGTCGAACGCACATTTCTGCTGAGTCGCTTGCCTGTCTGTCCGTCTGTTTTTTTTTTTTATCACTTGTGGAAGGGTGACCAGATGTCCCGGTATTGCCGGGACAGTCCCAATTCTGAGTCCCGACAAAAGCCAAAGGACGCTAAAATGTCCCGGTTTCCACCAACCGCTATGAAATACCCCCTGTTGTCAGCGATTACATAGCCAACGTGATCTCATTATAGCCTGATCATTAACTTAGATTGGGTCAGTTGTGCTACTTTATTCTGTGGAATACTCGATCCGGCCTCGCCTGACCCAGACTTTACCTCCAGCGGCCCCCAGGTAGGTTGAGGTTGAGACCCCCGGTCTACTCCATCTTGTTACTGTGTACCTTTGTAGACTCCGCACAATCTGGGTGAAGGTCGCCATGGGAACGCGTCCGGTGGGGGTCCGGGCGAGACGCAGCGCGGTCGGCCAGGGGACCAGGCCGCTGCCGGGGGTCCGCTCAGAGACAGAGTTCAGCAGGCCGTACAGGTCGCCCTCCCGCAAGCCTGGCACACACACACACACACACACACACACACACACACACACACACACACACACACACACACACACACACACACACACACACACACACACACACACACACACAAAGTCAAAGTCGGACAAACGGAGGAATCCAAATGAGGTCCGTCTCTGAACCACGGTTCAATAAGGAGAGAAGAAAGAAAGTGAGGTCAAATAAAATAAGTATTATCAACAATAAATTAATTCAAATGCTTCTGAATCGTGCAAAGGTAAGGCAAAAGAAACGGTATGCATACGTATGCATAGATAACGTTTATCTGAGATTGAAATGTGCAGAGTTCTTGGGGGCAACCGAGGTAAACACCTTGATGGGGGGGTGGGGGGGTTAGGGGTCTTACCAGTGGTGCTGAGGGCCAGGGCCCCCAGGGCCAGACGCAGGCCCCCCACCGCTCTGTACTGGGAGAGAAGCCGGTCCAGAGCCCGGCCCACCAGCTGGCTCAGGGACTGGGGAAGCTGCTGCAGGCTCTCCTTCAACTGCGGGGGGGGGGGGGATCACCATTGAGAAAAACAGCAGTAATTAAAAATCAATTCATTGTTGTTAATTTCTATACAGCCTTATATCACAGCCCGTTTAAATGACTTATCAAATTTAATTTAATGATCTTTTTTTTTTTTAAGTAAAAAGAAGCCTGTAATATACGGAAGAGGGTTAGGGCCCCACATAAAAAAAATGGTTTCCTCCTACTGCATAAAGCAAAGTGTCTCTCCCACGGAGGTTGGTCCTTACAGGCACCCGTAGTTCTGACTTTAAAGTCAGAATTCTGACTTTAAAGTCAGAATTCTGACTTTTTTCTCAGAATTCTGAGAATAAAGTCAGAACTAATTTTTTTTTTTAGGTGTGGCCCTAATCCTCTTCCGTAGTAATATCAAGATCCCAGTCAACGTAATCTTGTATCCTGACTGTGGTATAGCGGTTGGGGGGGGGGAAACCAACCACTGAAAGGGGCAGAGTTATTCAACCGGTGATTTCAACCGCTGCTAATCTATATGTGTTAATTTGATCTAGACACTTTTACTAAGAACGTTCGGACAGGATGTTTATCGGCCTAGCGGTGGTGGATGTGGCCGAGCTTATATTCGTTGTTGGCCAATTATGCACGACTCCATCAACATTATTGGTTGAAACAAATATGTGGCAAAAATAGATTAGACCTATCTGCCGGATGGGTTAAATCTTTCCAACATCAAAGCTCATCATCGAATATGTGTCTCTTATAATTAAGAGAACCCATACGCACGTCAGGTTACCGGGCACAGCCACACTGCGTTTGTTCCATCGTGTGTGGTGTGTTAGAGTACATCAGTTTTATCAGACCTTTTGTTCCATCGTGTGTGGTGTGTTAGAGTACATCAGTTTTATCAGACCTTTTGTTCCATCGTGTGTGGTGTGTTAGAGTACATCAGGATTATCAGACCTTTTGTTCCATCGTGTGTGGTGTGTTATAGTACATCGGGATTATCAGACCTTTTGTTCCATCGTGTGTGGTGTGTTATAGTACATCGGGATTATCAGACCTTTTGTTCCATCGTGTGTGGTGTGTTAGAGTACATCAGGATTATCAGACCTTTTGTTCCATCGTGTGTGGTGTGTTAGAGTACATCAGTTTTATCAGACCTTTTGTTCCATTGTGTGTGGTGTGTTAGAGTACATCGGGATTATCAGACCTTTTCAAAGGACGCAAAGTTCCTCAGGTCTTCACAGGCCAGGTGGAGGTAGAGAGGACTGGCTGCTCCATTCTTCATCATTAGTGTCTGGAGCTGCACACACACACACACACAATTTACTTTGTTAATTTATAATGTTACTTTAACTTCATTAAGCAGATATGTGTTGATTGATATTCAACACACACACACACACACACACACACACACACACACACACACACACACACACACACACACACACACACACACACACACACACACACTGTGTGATACAATAACTATTTTGTACCTGATTGTTGAAAGCGGCGTCACTGAGTTTCTTCCCTAACATGTCCAGCCCCTTCTGGACGATCTCCTTCCGGTCCGTCATGGAGAGCTGTCCCAGAGGAAACAAGATGGCGCCCTTCTTCTTGGTGAGGGCTTGCAGTAGAGCTGAGCCGTTGGTGACGCTCACAACCAAGCACATGCCCTGAAAAACAACCAATCACCAATCAGCTATTTCTTATTCCAACTCATCATGATACATTCAAGGAAAATTCAAGGAAAAAATCGACAACATACATCTTCAACATCTTGCCATTTTTTGGAAATTGTCACTTTTGTATAAAACATTATAAACATGTGATAGCACCATGAAAGACGACTAATACAGAAAGATCAGGTTAGCTGGTCTAGTTGGCCTGAGCTTAGGAACATCCTTGATTCATGTATGTATGACTCACCTTGGGAACCTCCTGTGGCATCCAATCAGAATTAAGCTGCCCCCTGCCGTCCTGCACAAGCTCCGCCCCATCCACCAGCAGGGCCAGCGATTGGTCCTTCTGCACGTCTGTTAACTTCAACCGGAATTCCTTGATCAGATCCCTGAAATAATATACACAATGTTTAAAAAAGGAACCGTCGCACTGGCCAACAAATCAGGGTTATTGTGAGAGAAACTCCACACAGACTGACATGTAAGACACAGGAAGTGGTGATTGCTCTTCCTTGTCCTCCCTGGCTCTCAGCCATTGGACGAGACAGCGGAGGAGGTTCTCCACGGTGCGGGCTGATTGGCTAGCTCCAGTAGAGTAGGAGAGGACGTCACTGGCGGGTTTGGGCTTGGACGCGTCGCCGGTTCTGAGGGCGAGTGCCAGGGCGGCCTGTGGGAGGAACAGACGGGTTGTGGGTTCGAAACCCAAATAGATTCTGCAGTAAATAAACCAGGGTGGGGGCTTTGAACCGGACATCATCAGGAACAAGGTTAGCACAAAATAGGTGGGCTGAGACCGGCTGCAAAGTAGTAAACTAATATTAATGCTACTTTAACGGCACCGACAATCCAGAAACCCAGTCGGGACTAGATGGACAAAGTGCGTAGTTCAAAACGTGACGCAGCTTTTACTTCTTCGCCCCCCTACAGACTTTGTTATGTACGATCATTCTAAAGCCCCGTGTTATTTCCCCACATGACACGTTACCACGGCAACAGGAGCCTCGGAGGCGGGGCTTATTCCTCAGAGGTCCACGGGGACCACCTGAACCAGAGCAGAACGAGCGTGGGGGACCTGCTGACCATGAAGACGGTCTTGCCCTCGCCCGCCGCGCCGTGCACCAGCAGCACGCCCCCCCTGGCCTGGGCGCCCCGCACCGCCTCCACCGCCTCCGCCAGCAGCTTGGCCCGGCCGTGGAACCGTCCCTGCAGCGCCTCCTGGTGGTCGCCCTGCTCGGTGACGCCCGACAGGGCGGCGACGGCGGACTGCTCCTCGTCGTCGACCGCCTGGACCAATCAGAGAGAACCGTGGGGACAGCGGCGTGGTTATGATTTGTGTCAGAGTGGAGGACTGGATCTCAGGTGACACACACACACACACACACACACACACACACACACACACACACACACACACACACACACACACACACCCCCCTTATGGATCAAAACATCCTGTTCAGTCAGGAAACTATAAGTTCCTGAGCTGTTCCAGCGATCTCACCTCTACGTACTGCTTCAACACAGCGGTCCAGAGGTCTTCCAGCACTGCCTTGCCAAACTCCTCCAGGCCTCTCAGGTAGGGGTTTCCACCCACAACCCCGTCCCACTCACATGGGTAGCTAGTAGAGAGGATTAAGAACTTTTATTCATCTCGAACCGATGCAGAGGTCAAGATATCAGAGTTACAGTTAGTGACAGTCGGAGAAACAATGTGCACATGAACCGTATTATAGTAATGATTGCCATTATATATTCTTGACTTTGTGTCTAAAGTCAACCACACCAGCATACACACACTGTGCATGTCCCTGACATATAGCTGAATTAACATGGCGTTATATTGTTGAAACCGTTGAGGTATGCAACATCGACTCCACTACGGCTGAGAAACTGCAGCAAAGTTGGACCGCTGACGTCGATTTTCCAAATTGCGAAAGCAAATCCAGAACCAATGACGCCAATGGGCCAACTTCTTTGTAATTTTCCTTGGTAACAGAGATGATGTTGTGGACCGCATACTTCTGTCTGTCACAGGCGGATGAGGCGGTACTCAAGGCGGGAACGTTCCCCTTTAGGGGTTGCATCAGCGATGTCGGGTGACGTCACTTCTGTCGGTAGTTGAAGCGGGATCCCAAACAAACAGAGCCAGCTCACCCATCCCTTCCGTGTTTCGTGCATCCAGTAAAAACCATATTGAACGCAACACAAAACGCCACAGCATCCACCCCTTGTCGCTGATTGGTTGGAATACTATTTATTTAGGTTTTGAGCGGTCGGTAGTACCATTTATTTTTGGGTACGATCTCGGAGCACAGGCTGCCTACAGAGACGCGTTTTTGTGACGGCTTGCTTATTGGGCGGGAAGCTAGCGGATCGTGAGGAAAGATCAGACGAATGTGATCGTTTATGTGTCGGCCTAGCATCGCCTTTAGCCTTTAGCAGCACTGAGGCCACGGAGGAGGGGAGAGGAGAACTCACTCCTCTGTCACCTTCACGCCCTTCTTCAGGATGCGGCCCTTCAGCTGGGACATCTTAGCCTGGGCCTGCTTCGACTCGGGGGCAAAGTGGGACCTCCACGCCACCGGGACGGACCTGTGGAAACAAAATAAAAAGAAGGCAAATTATTTTGTACAAATATAAACAAATGACATATTTAACTGGAATGGCGGTCCAAAACGTGGGCTGGTTAATGCAAATTTGTCCCCAGTAACATAATTAATAGTCAGCCATGTTCTATGGTGGATGCATCGGCCAGGGGTCTGAGAACACTGGACAGGGGGACAGAGAGGGAGCCTACTGCAGCACGGCTGGGTCCCTGAAGTAGCAGAAGGCTCTCTGGTTCATGTCGTCGGGGTACAGAGCCTCGAACTGCCGGATCTCCAGCTCAGTGATGGACAGGTCCGACGGGGCGGAGGCCAGCTGCATGGACAGGATGGCATTATTAGTATTAGTAGTATTAATAGTATTATTATTAGTATTAGACAACACTTCATTAATCCCCTGGAGGGGACGTTTGGGTGTTTACAGCAGCAGAAAGACAGGCGACAGTGGAGTTGCCAAGAATTTAAATAAAGTATAAATAAATAATAAAATACAATAGTCAAATGTATAAAATAGAATGCAATAATAAACAATCAATAAATCAACTAATAAATGTACATGAATTGGAAAACTGTTAATTTAAGAGTACGAGTTCAGATATTTGAGGTGTCCGAAGAGAGTGAGCTAGTGAGAGAGTGAGGTAGTGAGAGAATGTGAGGTAGTGAGAGAGTGAGGTAGTGAGAGAGAGTGAGGTAGTGAGAGAGTGAGGTAGTGGAGGTAATGAGTGAGTGTGAGAGAGTGAGAGAGAGTGAGGTAGTGAGAGAGTGAGGTAGTGGAGGTAATGAGTGAGTGTGAGAGAGTGAGAGAGTGAGAGAGTGAGGTAGTGAGAGAGTGTGAGGTAGCGAGAGAGTGAGGTAGTGGAGGTAATGAGTGAGTGTGAGAGAGTGAGAGAGTGAGAGAGTGAGGTAGTGAGAGAGTGTGAGGTAGTGAGAGAGCGAGGTAGTGAGGTAAGGAGAGAGAGTGAGGTAGTGAGAGAGTGAGTTAGTGAGAGAGAGTGAGGTAGTGAGAGAGTGAGGTAGTGGAGGTAATGAGTGAGTGTGAGAGAGTGAGAGAGTGAGCTAGTGGAGGTAATGAGTGAGTGTGAGAGAGTGAGTGAGAGTGAGGTAGTGAGAGAGTGAGGTAGTGAGAGAGTGTGAGAGAGTGAGAGAGTGAGGTAGTGGAGGTAATGAGTGAGTGTGAGAGAGTGAGAGAGTGAGAGAGTGAGGTAGTGGAGGTAATGAGTGAGTGTGAGAGAGTGAGAGAGTGAGGTAGTGGAGGTAATGAGTGAGTGTGAGAGTGAGCTAGTGAGAGAGAGGTAGTGAGAGAGTGAGGTGGTGAGAGAGTGAGGTGGTGAGAGAGTGAGGTGGTGAGAGAGTGAGGTGGTGAGAGAGTGAGCCGTAAGGCGCCCCCCCCCTTACCCAGCGGTGCTGCGGCAGGTCGGGGAGGTGCGGGGGCGTGGCCGCCACCGTCCCGTAGCGCTCCCCCAGGACGCCCACCAGCAGGTGGCTGCGGCAGACCTCCGTCAGGCACAGCTCCGCCGCGCGCCCCGACTCCTCCTCCGTCACCCCCCAGCGCAGCTCCACCTCCTGCAGGTGGAGCCGGTGGGCGGCCGCCCGCCGCCGCAGCTCGGGGAACACCGCCCGCACCAGGACGTCCCGCTCGGCGTGCATGTCCCGGAAGGTGGAGGAGATGAAGACGCGCACGCCGCGCCACCTGGGGGGCGGAGCCACGCGCTGCATGAGGTCCGTGCGGAGCGTCGTCCACACGGACCTAAAAGGTTCTAGCCGGCTTTTCCTCCGAAACAAACAAAACCACGGCTCACCCGTTGCCATAACAACGCGTGCGGCCGTCAATGACGATGGAGAGGTGGGCGTGTTCTGTATGGTCCGACTGTCTGTCTCTGTGTCAATCTCTCTGTGTCTGTCTGTCTCTGTTTTTTCTGTCTGTCTCTCTGTGTCTATCTGTAACTGTGTCTGTCTGTCTCGGTGTCTCTGTGTCTGTCTGTCTGTCTCCGTCTCTGTTTCTGTCGGTCTCTGTGTCTCTCTCCGTGTGTCTGTCTCTGTGTCTGTCTGTCTCTGTGTCCGTCTGTCTCTGTGTCTGTCTGTCTCTGTGTCTGTCTCTGTCTGTCTCTGTGTCTGTCTATCTCTGTGTCTGTCTGTCTGTCTCTGCGTCTCTGTGTCTGTCTGTCTCTGTGTCTGTCTGTCTCTGTGTCTGTCTGTCTCTGTGTCTGTCTGTCTCTGTGTCTGTCTGTCTGTCTCTGTGTCTGTCTGTCTCTGTGTCTGTCTCTGTCTGTCTCTGTCTGTCTTAAAAAGGTGCTCCAAGTAAGATTCGAGAGCTATTATTTGAGTCCCCTTGTTAGATACGGTGTGGCCATCCGTCAGCCATTAGTGAGAATATCCGTCAGGGAATCTCTTCCATAATAGATGAAGGGAATCCATCTTGCCTGTCAGTCATTTTCTAGTAAGAGTCAAAACTACTGACGATAAACACAGAAAACCTAACCCTCTACTGCGTCGTAGAGGGATAGGGTTTCTATGTTTATCGTTAATAGTTTTGACTTTTATTAGAAAATGATTGACAGGCAAGACATTGCCACATGTCAGCTACTCAATCCCGTATACTCTCCACAATAGAGTATACGGGATTGAGTAGTAGCAATGTAGCAATGAAATGAGCGAAAACTTAACACACACTTGGGGTACATGTGATTGACAGTGTCCTAAAATGCTTTATTATTTGAACTAAACATTATTGACCATCGTGCACGCAGAGTGTAACGCGTCAGAGTGACTCAAGGGTTCAGTGGAGTCCCTTACTCATCCCTCCTCCCCCATCCTATGAGCCATGATGTCCCTCTCCCTCCCCTGGGTTTGTGTCCTCCCGACATCCAGCTCACTTGCATCCCCTCGTTACCTCAGTTTCGGGCTGGCTGGTACGGGCACCACCGCGCTGGTCGCGCGGGGAAGCTTAGTGGCGCCCTCTGGTGGAGGGATCTTATGCACCTTGTCCATGTGCTCCACGTGTTGAAGCAGCCGGGAGGACCCCCGCTCCGCCACGATCCTGACGTTGCAGACGCAGAAGGTTAGAGACCAGGAGGTGGTACAGGGTGGGGGTGACGTCGTGACTCTCCATCGCAATGACGGCCGCCATTCTGACTCACTTCCAAATGACCTCAGGCAGTGGGAATCCACTGCCCAGCTCAAAGAGGAACTGAAAATCATCTCTTCAGACTAGCCTATGGACTATGTTTTATTTATTTTTTATCTGTGAAGCGATCTTGGGTGGCCAGAAAGGCGTTCTAAATAAAATGTATTATTATTATCATTATTATTATAATTATTATTTTTATTATTTTGGGAGCATAGGAGCATTGGAATGTTAGTGATTGTGTTGGGTGGTCGTATTTGGGGTCGTGGTTCAGTAATGAATATTGAAATTATTTAGCTTTATGTGGAGACGATGCTGCGTGTGAATATGCCACAGCGTGGCATATGCTGCTGTTTTATGCGCATTGGTTACGGTGTATTTACGTTGATTTAGGATCAACATAACTACAACTCTTGAGTCCTGTAAAAATTGTGGAGTATCACCAACAAAACATCCCATGATGCACTCTGATGTTACAAGCCCTAAATGCCCTAAATCGCCCCCAGAGCCCACCCTGAGGTCTTCACCTGAGTAGATAGATAATCTTTATGGTCATTGTACAAGACAAGAGAGAAATCCTCCAGCTACAAAGTTATATAAATCTATATAATATAAAAACAATAGCAACAATATGAAAATAGAATGTTTTCAAAAAGTCCAAGTCCTTAAGTGTCGGTATTGCAATGCAGGTATGAGATGGCGAGTGTCCGTGCTGGAACACCTCCACCCGGTCAAGATGAGGACTTTACAAACAAAAACGATAAGCTTTAGTATGACGGAAGGGTTTACCTGAGGATCTGCTCACTCACACCCCGGAATTCACTCTTGAAGTCGAAGCACAAGCGGTTCTTATTGTTCTTGTCCGTTTTCTCTCTTTCCATGTAGCTGAAAAGGTGAACATGGGTACACGACAGAAACAAATCATACAGACACTTCATCTGTTCCTAAACAATTCTTGCAACTAATTCCACGCAATTGAGTAGTCTGGTGAATGTAAAATAGCATTTTTTCAATAACGCCAAGAAATGTGTTTCCTAGAGTTGGGACGGGCCTGAAGGCAGTATGGGCGACACCGTGGGGGGAGAGAGTTTCATACCCTTCCTTCAGGAAGAGCTTCACCAGCAGACAGGACTTGCTGTTTGGCTCGTTCATGTATTTGGTGCAGAGGGTTTCCAGGTCTGAATCTACCCCATCAGCGACCAGGACGACGATGTTGTCCCACTGTGTCCGAGAGCATTCGGAAGAACACAAAATGACCAAGTCAATATTGCAATTCAATTAAAGAAAGGCATTAAATAATGATTAGTATTTATTAGAGCTGTCAGTTAAACGCGTTATTAACGGCGTTAACGCAACCCAAATTTAACGGCGTTAAATTTTTTATCGCGCGATTAACGCAATTAAATTATAAAAAAAAAAAAAAAAAACTTTTTTTTTTTTTTTTTCTTTGGCTCAAAACAAAGAAGCAGTAGCCTGACTGCTATGTTCAAATGACATTTGTTCAAAGCAGTCGTTTAATTGCACTATAGGCTCTTTTTTTGTATCGTCCTGTTTTGATCAGTGCATATGCCAATGTTGTTATCAATAAAAAATCATTTGCACAAGGCAAGCCGATGCACTTCACCATGTTAATAAGAGAATTAAAATGAGAAGAATTATGGGACAAAAAAATCAAGGGATATTTAGCATAGAAAAAGAATTTGCGATTAATCGCGATTAATTAGAGTTAACTATGACATTAATGCGATTAATCACGATTAAATATTTTAATCGCTTATGTAAAATATGGATTGTTCTAGAAAGTTAGTAGTAGTAGTTGTTAAAATAATTTCGAAATATCATTGTTAAGAAAGTTTTACCACTTTCCCTAAGCTACAATTAACAAATGAACATCCAATTAAGCTTGATTAACGAATGTACATACAACTAATGTCCAAACAAACCTTGTTTTCTTTTGAAAACAGTTCTGATTTGAGATTCCTTTGTTCGCCTTTATCAAAGTCTCTCTCCGGGTCCTAGAGTGAAAAAAAGGAAATAAAAGTCTAAATATGAGGATAGTTCAATGATAAACAATACAATTTGCATGATAACTTGGTAAAAGTCCTGAATGTAAATACATTACATCAATATCACTGACACACACTCACTCATTCCCTCACACAGCTTAAGTCTGTCAAATAAGAGAAGTGGTGGAGTTGTTGGAAGGCAACCAATACAAATTCACACCGCCGCTGAAGAATTTCTGCCGCGTTGAAATCACACCATTACCAAAACCCGAATTCAGAGGCAACTGTTCCCACCGACGATGCTCTAGCCAATCATAAACTCATGTCACATCAGTGTTCCCACAATTTGGTATTGTCGGAAAAAAGGTGAGAAACCTCCTCGTCAACGCTCCGGAACAACCAAGGCCTTTACCTTCACTTGCTTCGCCACTGTCTTGAAGTTCTCCAACACGAGGTGAGACTTCAGCTTGACCTCTGTGCAATGGTACCAGCCGTAAGTACACAGCTTGGTTTCCTCGGCGCTGCAGCCAATCAACAGCGAGATCAGAACGGCCACTTCCCGCACCTGAGGGGGTTCACCCACAGTGGGCATGAAAATAAAAATAATGATAGGTTAGTTTGGGGCAGGCTAACAACAAGGACCAGATCATCGATGACACTCTGATATAGGAACACGTGCATTGCATCGTGCCACTTATTTGAGTTTAGCTACACTTGTAGTAACTGTTGGATTACAATTGTACTAATTAACTGCCTATTTACAATGCCCAAATCTGTGGTGTTCCGTAAGTTTCATATTCAACCCACACTGAGTGAGTCAATAAAACTCCCTTAAGTTCTCTTGGTCTAGTTTTGGTATGGTATGATCATTTACTATGAATGATAATGTCATTCCATTTGATAAACTCATTTAACTTCAATTGGAGTGGACTTAAAATAGATTTTTAAAGTGTGATTAATCGCGAGTTAACTCATCGATACTATGCGATTAATCACAACGTTTCCCAGCCCTAATATATATATATATATTAGAGCTGTCAAGCGATTAAAATATTTAATCGTGATTAATCGCATTAATGTCATAGTTAACTCTAATTAATCGCGATTAATCGCAAATTCTTTTTCTATGCTAAATATCCCTTGATTTTTTTGTCCCATAATTCTTCTCATTTTAATTCTCTTATCAACATGGTGAAGTGCATCGGCTTGCCTTGTGCAAATTATTTTTTATTGATAACAACATTGGCATATACACTGATCAAAACAGGACGATACAAAAAAAGAGCCTATAGTGCAATTAAACGACTGCTTTGAACAAATGTAATTTGAACATAGCAGTCAGGCTACTGCTTCTTTGTTTTGAGCCAAAGAAAAAAAATAAATAATAATAATATATTTTTTTTTATATAAAATAATTGCGTTAATTGCGCGATAAAAAAATTAACGCCGTTAAATTTGGTTTGCGTTAACGCCGTTAATAACGCGTTTAACTGACAGCTCTAATATATATATATATATCCGTCCCCCTTATCAAACCTCTTTGCAATGTATTTGTTGATGGTATACCGATTGCATGAAAAAAATTGAAAAGTTGAAGTTGAAAATTGCATGAACTAAATTGCTTCATAAAAGAAAGAAAATAGACAATAACAAACTCAAAATACACTTACAGAAGAAGTAAGGAGCCTTTTGTTTTTCTCCTCCTCCTTCTCCTCCTCATCCTTCGACGACGACGACGACGACGACGACGATCCATCTTTGCTCTTCTCCTCCTCCTTCTCCTCTTCATCATTCTTCTTCTCCTCCTCTGACCCATCTTTGCCCTCCTCCTCTGCCTCCATCGGACTGTCCTCCCCCTCCTCCTCCTCCTTCTCCTCCTCCTCCTCCTCCTCCTTCTCCTCCTCCTCCGGGTCTTTGGGGCAGCAGAAGTCGGTTTTGAACGCGTCGTCGGAGTCGATGTCTGTGGTGAGCAGGACGAGGGTGCGTCCGGGGAGCGGGGGGATGTTGTGGACGCAGGAGAGCTGCACCGCCGTCTCCAGGGCGGCGCCGTAGCGCTCCATCAGCTCCACGCTGTAGGGGCACTTACTGAGAGACAGACAGGTAGAGGGGCACACAGACAGGTAGAGGGGCCGACAGACACACAGACACAGGTAGAGGGGCCGACAGACACACAGACAGGTAGAGGGGCCGACAGACAGAGACAGGAAGAGGGGCCGACAGACACAGACAGGTAGAGGGGCCGACAGACACACAGACAGGTAGAGGGGCAGACAGACACACACACAGGTAGAGGGGCCGACAGACACACAGACAGGTAGAGGGGCAGACAGACACACAGACAGACAGGTAGAGGGGCCGACAGACACACAGACAGGTAGAGGGGCCGACAGACACACAGACAGACACACAGACAGAGGGGGAGACGGACAGAGGGGCAGACAGACAGACAGAGGGGCAGACAGACAGACAGAGGGGCAGACAGTCAGACAGAGGGGCAGACAGAGGGGCAGACAGTCAGACAGAGGGGCAGACAGTCAGACAGAGGGGCAGACAGACAGACAGAGGGGCAGACAGACAGACAGAGGGGCAGACAGTCAGACAGAGGGGCAGACAGAGGGGCAGACAGTCAGACAGAGGGGCAGACAGAGGGGCAGACAGTCAGACAGAGGGGCAGACAGACAGACAGAGGGGCAGACAGACAGACGGACAGACAGACGGACAGACAGAGGGGCAGACAGACAGACAGGGGGGCAGACGGGGGCAGACAGACAGATAGGGGGGCATATGGGCAGACAGTCAATTGAGGTCGGGAAGACAGCCAGACATACCATTTGGTATGGTCACCAGTATTTCACACTCGCATAACTTGAAATAAACACTCCAAGTGACTCTCATTTGAGAGCTACTTTGAATATTCGCCAGTCAGGCAGAAAGAACTGTTAGTTCATCATTATGGACCACATTCAAAGCATGGTGGCGTCGTCAAGGAAACAACCCTGCTGGAGCCCTTCAGACGTTGCATTGCGTTGGCGACACATGATGACTCCAAATAGTAATACTGACGGTTTGAACTGATAACCATCCCTTGAACGATGGAAATGCACTTTCGGAAAATGCGAAAGCCTCAGTTTTTTCAAAATGATGGGGAGCGATAGGGAGACCTACCAGCCCGTGATAGAGAGACCTACCAGCCCGTGATAGAGAGAGACCTACCAGCCCGCGCTAGAGAGACCTACCGGCCCGCGCTAGAGAGAGACCTACCAGCCCGTGATAGAGAGACCTACCAGCCCCTGATAGAGAGACCTACCAGCCCGTGATAGAGAGAGACCTACCAGCCCGTGATAGAGAGAGACCTACCAGCCCCTGATAGAGACCTACCAGCCCGTGATAGAGAGAGACCTGCTAGCCCGTGATAGAGAGAGACGTACTAGCCCGTGATAGAGAGAGACCTGCTAGCCCGTGATAGAGAGAGACCTGCTAGCCCGTGATAGAGAGAGACCTACCAGCCCCTGATAGAGACCTACCAGCCCGTGATAGAGAGAGACCTACCAGCCCGTGATAGAGAGAGACCTACCAGCCCGTGATAGAGAGAGACCTACCAGCCCGTGATAGAGAGAGACCTACCAGCCCGCGCTAGAGAGACCTACCGGCCCGCGCTAGAGAGAGACCTACCAGCCCGCGCTAGAGAGAGACCTACCAGCCCGTGATAGAGAGACCTACCAGCCCCTGATAGAGAGACCTACCAGCCCGTGATAGAGCGAGACCTACCAGCCCCTGATAGAGACCTACCAGCCCGTGATAGAGAGAGACCTACCAGCCCCTGATAGAGAGACCTACCAGCCTGTGATAGAGAGAGACCTACCAGCCCCTGATAGAGAGAGACCTGCTAGCCCGTGATAGAGAGAGACCTGCTAGCCCGTGATAGAGAGAGACCTGCTAGCCCGTGATAGAGAGAGACGTACTAGCCCGTGATAGAGAGAGACGTACTAGCCCGTGATAGAGAGAGACCTGCTAGCCCGTGATAGAGAGAGACGTACTAGCCCGTGATAGAGAGAGACGTACTAGCCCGTGATAGAGAGACCTGCTAGCCCGTGATAGAGGCGTACTAGCCAGCGCTAGGAGACGTACTAGCCAGCGCGCAGCAGGGTCCTCTTGCGCATGTACAAGGTGTATATGAAGGGCACCGCCAGGGGGAGGCGCTGTTTCCCGCGGGACGCCGTCTTCCAGCTGAACCGGCGGTGGCGCTTGCTGGTAGGATACTGCTTCAGGATCCCGAACAGGATCTGCTTGTCTGTGGGAAGAGCCTTCCTCTCCGCTAACGCTGGGGGGAAGAGAGGGGAGAGAGGAGAGGGGAGAGAGGAGAGGGGAGAGAGGAGAGGGGAGGAGAGGAGAGAGGAGAGAGGGGAGGAGAGAGGAGAGGGGAGAGGGGAGAGGAGAGGGGAGAGAGGAGAGGGGAGGAGAGGAGAGAGGGGAGAGGGGAGAGAGGAGACGGGAGAGGAGAGAGGAGAGGGGAGAGAGGAGAGGGGAGAGGAGAGAGGAGAGAGGAGAGAGGAGAGAGGAGAGTAGAGAGGCGAGGGGAGAGGGGAGAGGAGAGGGGAGAGGGGAGGAGAGGAGAGAGGAGAGGGGAGAGGGGAGAGGGGAGAGGGGAGAGAGGAGAGAGGAGAGAGGAGAGAGGAGAGAGGAGAGAGGAGAGAGGAGAGTAGAGAGGCGAGAGGAGAGGAGAGGGGAGAGGGGAGGAGAGGAGAGAGGAGAGAGGAGAGAGGAGGGGAGAGAGGAGAGAGGAGAGAGGAGAGAGGAGAGAGGAGAGTAGAGAGGCGAGGGGAGAGGGGAGAGGAGAGAGGAGGGGAGAGAGGAGAGAGGAGAGGGGAGAGGGGAGAGGGGAGAGGGGAGAGGAGGGAGGAGGGAGGAGGGAGGAGAGGGGGGAGGGGAGAGAAAAGGGGAGAGAAGAGGAGAGGGGAGAGGGGAGAGGGGAGAGGGGAGAGGGGAGAGGGGAGTGATTATTTTTGCATACATTTTACCCACGAGTATATTTGCATGCATTCTACCAGTGAGTATTTTTGCATATGTTCTATCAGTGATTATTTTTTTGCGTGTGCGTGCGTGCGCGCGGTAAACTCACCGGCCTGTTTCAGCTCCACGATGACCTTGTAGGCACTGAGGAACCGCAGGGGAAACTGTCTGCTCTGAACAACCGCGTTCTAAAACCAAAAGCATATCGTATCAGCCATGTGATCCTTACACAAGTACAGAGTGGTGACCATGCCAGATGTTGATCTCTGGGGAAACAGTGAATGATAAAAAGATTAAGCAAACACATCGACTGAGTATGAGTATAAAATATAATTTTTAAAACATAAAAAAGTACTGCAATAGAAAGGTAAGAAATAACAGTATGACTTCTGCAACTCTCCATGCAAGATGATCACGGAAAAATCTAATCAAACTCCCTGCAGTAGTCAGTAAAGCGACCCTGTCTAAATGGATCTCCCTTCATAAAGCACATGATGGGTGAGTGGTGGGCCTTCTCTCACCTTATTGGTCAGCCGGTCGAGGATCTGCTGGTGATGTTGCTCGCTGATCCCCTGAGTGATCATGTTCCTCAGGTTCCGCAGCATGGCCATGAAGGGCAGAGCCTTGCTGTCTGCAGAGCACATCGGACTCAATAAAACAAGCGCTTGTATGGAGAAATGTTGCATGTTTAAAACTAATTTAGACAAATGGATGAAATTAAAAACAATGTTAGAGTGTAACCAAACTCAAAGAACAAGAAAATCCCTCTGGTGGAAGATTGGCTCAGTGTTTCCGATTGCCACAGATTTATATCAAAATGCTTTTTACTGTCAATCTTGCAGTAAATACTCCATAAACCAAGTTACACCAGAGGAGGCACTGTCCCTTCTATTAGATTTTTAATTTTTAATTTATTCTTTAATATGTGTGTGCATGTATGTATGTATGCATGCATGTATGTATGCATGCATTGAACTTCACCGTGTCCCTTACGGACGTCTGAACTTAGGGGGGCAAAGTCCTGCGAAAGGCAGGACATGCATGCATACATGCATGTATGCATGGATGCATGTATGCACGAATGCATGTATGCATGTATGCATGTATGTGATTGTGCCCCTTTGCATCGGTGCACCATTGTGTGCGTGCACGTGCGGGCGATCTCACTTGTGTGCGTGTGAGTGGGTCTGGGACAGACCTATCAGCTGCTCCCAGGTAGCAGCCTTGTTGCCCTGCTGGCTGAGCAGCCGTTCCCAGGTCACCGGCTGCTCCAGCTTCATGCGCAGTCCGGCCTTCTTCCTGTCCCACTCCCCCTTCAGCCCGCTGTGGATGAACTGCTTCGCACTCGCAGGGTATCTAAGGGGCACCGCAGGGACACAGATGAGCACGAACATCAGTCAGTCAGTCAGTCAGTCAGTCAGTCAGTAAGTCGGTCGGTCGGTCGGTCGGTCGGTCGGTCGGTCGGTCGGTCGGTCGGTCGGTCGGTCGGTCGGTCGGTCGGTCGTGAGCACGATCGACCTCACTCACTGAGTGAGTGAGTGAGTGAGTGAGTGAGTGAGTGAGTGAGTGAGTGAGTGAGTGAGAGGAGGAGAGAGTGAGTGAGTGAGAGGAGGAGAGAGTGAGTGAGTGTGTGTCTTACTTCTTTCCCAGTACAGCCATGACATGCTGGGCTGGCTCTTTGATGTGGAGCCTTGCGATCATCTTCTTCATGTTGAATTCTTTCTGTTTCTTATCTACCACCGTGTGGGCTTTATCCCCATTCAGCTGTCGGGTGAGATGCAATCATCATGCATTGCCACTACAACTATAAAATCTCATTAACAATCCCATGTTTTCTCCTGTTTGCATTCTGACCAATCTCGAATAACCTCCCTAAACGGTAAAACAATGGCTGTGGTTGTTAAGGGCCTGATCTCAAGTCCTTGCCTGGACCTAAACCCAGCAAAACCACATTTCATCATCTTATCATTAATCAGCAAAACATAAAAATCTCTAACCCGAGAATGAACCTGATCTTACCGGTGGGTGTTATGATCATAAGGCCTCTCCGAGATCTAGACCTACAGCCTGATTTGTCAGACTACATGTTCTAACAAAACACTTGCTGGTTTCACATTATCACTACGATGTATGAACTTCAACCTCAACCTCAAAATTCACGCTAAATAAATTGCCGTGTTCAAAATGAAGAACGATAAATATTCAATCTATGTCTACCTAACCATTGAGTGGAACGAATGGACTCACCTTTTCTGTAAGGACCTTTTCATCCATGGAGAGCATCTTGGCCCAGCGCGCAATCTGCTCCGGGATGTGTTTCTAGAGCCCAGGAAAAAGACCATATATATCACAAAGGACCCTCTTAGACTGTTTTTACTTCCTGCCTTGACCCTCAATAGCCAATGAGGCGCCAGAGTTATTGAACGCCATGCCGTGTCAAGACAACAAGCCGATGCTCACCACTTTATACCTGGATTTATATGTTTGATACATGCTAAGACTTAGGACTTTGTGGAAGGATCTTTGAGGTCGAAGCAATGCTTACATCCTTATCCATCACTTTATTGCTGAATTTGCATTTTTTATAATTGTCAAGACTTAAAAACTTTGTTGAAGGATCCTTGAGGTTGGAACAATGCATTAATCGGCATGCTTCTCATTTTTCTGACAGCAGCCTCACTTTGTTTTTTGATGATACAATGTTCAGATTGAGTCCAATGGTTCTCATGCACCCAGCTCTAAAGCAATGACCGGCAGTCAAACAAATAGATGGGAACATTGAAACCCAATCAAAACACAATTCGAAAGAGAAGAGGGCGAGTTACACAAGCTGATTGCAGCTTTAAATACCCCCACTGGTGCCAGCATACAAGGGCATGCACAGCACGCTAGAACAACCAAACATGGAACATGAAGTTAACAGTAAGAGGACGCCAGTGTTTGACAGTTGGGGCCGTAAACACACCTTGGCTTTGGATTTCTTGTTGGTTTTGCCGCGGTGTTTGCGCGTGTTGTACTTGGCCAACTGGTACTCGCTGAAATGCTTGAACTTGTCCGCCATGGCCTTCTTCAGACAGGCTGGCATGGAGTGACTGAAACACTGGGGGAAAAAAAAAAAGAGAGAGAGAAAGAGAGAAAGAGAGAAAGAGAGAAAGAGAGACAGAGAGAAAGAGAGAGAGAGAGAGAGAGAGAGAGAGAGAGAGAGAGAGAGAGAGAGAGAGAGAGAGAGAGAGAGAGAGAGAGAGAGAGAGAGAGAGAGAGAGAGAGAGAGAGAGAGAGAGAGATTTAAATAATGATGAGTCCATAGAACCACTCTCCTCCACTATTGAAGTATCAAAAGTTTTCTTCTGACCACCAGGTGTGTCAGAAGAGGCAGATTTTCAAAACGGAATGTAACAGCACACTCACACCTGGTGGAATAATATGTCACCTTTAAATGATTTAGACTATGGAGATGCTTTGTGGCCAAAGCGCAAGTTGCAGAACATTTACACAGAAGTGAAATAAAAAAAATAGCAAATAAATAAATAAAAGTTGGACATGAAATAAATAAATGAATGCTAGGAGTGCAGCAGTCAGTGTGAGATAACACGTCTACAACAACCGAGCCGCTTGAAGGGGTGGATGCGTCTCCTCATATTATTGGGATACATCATTTCAGCTCATTTTCAACAGCCAGAAGGGAAGGTTGTGACATTAAACTTTAAACGTCACAACAAAGTTTTAAGGAAATAGGTTCTCACCCCCCCCCCCCCCCCCCCCCCCCTCCGTTAGACGTGTCTGTATACGTGTGAACACCAGTTCCCGTTACAAACTGCTTCGTGGTCGGAGTGTTTACCATGCTGTAGAGACGGGCTACTTCCAGCCAATCAGAGGGGAGCTGCACGGCGGCGCAATAATAGCGTCGCACGTGGGGCTTGGTGGCGGGCAGGAAGGCGGCCAGCGCCAACAGGAAGTTGGCCGTGATGCGGATGTTCAGCTCCTGCCGCGTGTAGACCGCCACCTGCCAGTAAAACGGAGAGGGGAACACGCGCGGGTTGAAGACCCGTTAACTTCGGATCCCGTTACTCTTTGAATATGATATGCGTGTATTTCGGAGGGGAGTTAATGTTGCTTTTTTTTCTCCAGCTGTTTGTTGTATTTGTTGTTTGTTGATTGAATGATAATATAAAGTCAAGTATATAAGGTTTGTCACCTGGGAGATTGACATTGGTTCAGATCTTGATATATCCCGTTTGGATTTGAGTAATGTCCTGTATAGATAGCAGTTATGTCTTGTATTTTAACATCTAATATAGATGTTTTCATGTCTATTAATATTTTATGCATTTAAGTTATGTCCCCTGATCTATGAAAACATATGATCGAGAGCCACCTTCCGAGGATTTGGGTTTCTATTCCTCACATCTACCAGGAAGGGAAATGAGAAATTACATTTTACGGATGCAGGAGGATACAAGAACAGAATCACTGAAGACAGGGTACTCTACCATGGATATGGGCCTGGCATGAATATTCTAGTTTTGTTGAAATACATTTTTAATACCATTATTTGGTGTTTTATATATGGAATGACACAACACTTTACCATAAAGCATTACCTGTTCCCACACAATGCAGTTTGAAGACAGACAGACAGACAGACAGACAGACAGACAGACAGACAGACAGACAGACAGACAGAGGTCGACAGACGGACATGCAAACCTACAGAAACAGAGAGATGGACAGACAGACAGACAGAGAGATGGATGGACAGACAGACAGACAGACAAAGAGATGGACAGACAGACAGACAGACAGACAGACAGACAGACAGACAGACAGACAGAGAGATGGATTTGTCTGTCTGTCTTTGACAGACAGACAAAGAGATGGACAGACAGACAGACAGACAGACAGACAGACAGACAGACAGACGGACGGACAGACGGACAAAGAGACGGACAGACAGACAGACAGACAGACAGACAGACAGACAGACAGACAGACAGACCTTGAGGAGGAACTGAGGGTCCACGGAGGAGATGTCCGTTGCCAGGGTAACGATGGTGGGCCAGACGCCCTCCAGCTCGCCCACCCTCTTCTGGGTGGTGGTCTTGCTGAGCAGGGAGCTGAACACGGCGTTCAGCAGCAGATACTGCAGCAGCGAGGGGGGGTCGTTTCACAGCAGGTGGGACGGGGAAGGGAGCCTGGCGTTAGTTATATTGGGTGCTGTTTGCAGCGTTTACTCATCACATCACAACTTCACGAGGAACACGGTCTTATTACAGGGGACGTCAGACATTAGTGATGAAATAGGCTGCACGACGGATGGACGCGGAAGCACCAGGGTGGAGGCAAAACGACAGCAACAACTAATTGTGCCGATATGATTAGGCGATTCGATTACAATTCTGCGCTCTCAATCATGAGCCACAAATCAAGTTAATGTAGTTGTACGTTACCAAACAAAACACTGCAACCTCGGGAGACCTCAGAGAAGATCAATGTCCACTCTACTCCACTAAGATCTATTCCACTAAGATCTATTCCACTCCATGACACATGGAGAGTCGGTCTCAGGATGTCCTCCCTTACCTTCTTATCATTCAATTCCGCCTCAACGTCTTTTTCCTGTTGGAGTTCGGGAAATTCCTCTGGCATGATGGCCAAAGTTTGATCCTGCTCCTGATTGGCCATTTCAATGTCGAGGACCGGACTCTCTGCCGTGATGTCATCAGCATCCACCTCATCATAGTTGCTGTCATCGTCGTCAGAAGTAGACTGCAAATTCAAACACATTTGAGCTGAAAATAATACTCCCATCTCATGTGTAGTTACTTAACAAACAACAAACATTAACCCCCCTCCCTCACTCACTCCCTCCCACCCTACGTTTTCCCGCTATTGAGAAGCACCTGTGATTGAACCAATCAGGAAAGAGATGCCCTGATTGGTCAGAAATGAGTCTGGAGCAGTCTTAAATCGATATGCTCTCATGCAGCGGCCGACGCAGTCATCGCGATACGGATATTCTAACAGCGCATTTCAATCAATAATGGCTAATGGATGGCTACGCCATTTCATACAAACTACGTTAAACTTCCCCTTTAATTGCATTGTTTTGCATTCGAGATCCACGCGTGCTTCTTCTCATCCGGTAGATCCCCAAAGAGGTACACAAAGTTAGAAAGAAACATAACAACAACAGCAGACGGAGAACGTACGGTTTCCAGAACAGAGCTGGGCTCCTGGGTGCTGGAGCACTGAGAGAACGTCTCCCCTCCGCCCCACGCCGACTCCTCCTCCTCCTCCTCCTCCCCCTCCTCTTCCTCGCGCCCCGGCGTGGGGACACAGGAGGAAGGCGTCGGCAGATGGGCGAAGCCCCTGAGGAGCGCGCCGCCGCTCGTGTCCAGCGTGGCGCGGAGCAGCGGGCCGGGGCGGGCCGCGGCGGACGCCGTCTGGAGCAGCCGGCTCTGGGTGCTCAGCAGAGGGGAGGACGAGGTGGAGGTGGAGGCGGGGGTGGAGCTGGAGAGGAGGCGGGCGGACGTGGTGGAGCTCAGCTGGGTGGGTTGGAGGGACGGGCAGAGGGAGAGGAGGGCGGAGGAGGCTGCTGAGGGCTGGTGCTGCGCCAGGAGCTTGCTCTCCAGGCAGGGAGGGAGGTAATTGGAGAGGAGGCTCCGCCCGGAAGACCGGTCGCGACCGGCCAGATCCGAAGGCATCAGCGTCAGGCCCTTCATCGAAGACTGTGAGAGGAGCCACGGGGGGAATGAGTCAGAAGAGCAAAGATCTGCGATCTCCTGGTCTAAATATAACAGACCAACAACAACAACGAGCACAACACCACTCTCTATGGCGACCCCCCCCCCCCCCCCCCCCCTCCCTTTTCAGTTATTATATTACAAAGGGATAACTTGATTGGCAGCATTTCGTTGACTGTATGCACAGGCGCTGTCTATTGGGTTGGACTGTGAGTGGTTGTGTGAACGGCTTCTATGGTGATAAATGAGTGCAAAGTTTACATGCAATGGAGACTGGCCGGGGCAGTTCCAACGGCTTTGAAGAATCCATGAAAGATAAGCGAATTGTGTGGTGCTGAACAAAAGCTTATGCATAAAAAGTTAATGCATCAAGTGTAAAATATAGAGATTATTGCATACTGCTAAAAATTGCTTAGACTCTAATATACCCGACAAGGCACTGCTGGACAAAGGTTGGAGCTATATACCCTATGAAAAAACATCAATAAATAAAAGGTCCGTGGTTAGAGCTATGCTATATGACATTCCGTTGGGGCTAAACGTAGCTAACATGCAATTAATGCTTAAAAGATACCACTATAGGTGAACATTGTAATGTTGAACAGAACAGCACAGCACAGGTAAGCAAATCTGTGTCCTAGAATTATTTTTGCAAGTCTATATCCTGGCATGACTCACGGTTGCCGAAGCTGTGGTTTTAGTAGTTCCTAGTCCGAATTCAACACGAAAAGTATACGCAAACCTACCTCTTACAGTGGTGATCCTTTTTAAACTATCTTCCGTTTTGTTTTAGAGCTTATTTAGTAACAAGACAAGATCCTGCTCGTTGAACTAAATATTATCAACAGTCATATGCATGGTCCAATGCGCAGCAGCAGCGACGCCTTGATAGGACAGATGTATTGCGTACCGTAAGTACAGTAGAATTGACGCCATCACTTAATTGACACAGAAACTTGCTTTAGTTACACAAACTTGCTTTATTTACAACAGTAATATTTACTTGCATTCACTTCACACGTGAATATTATGAGAGCAAATAAAAAAAAAGCATCATAAAATGTCAAACGTTTCCAGCTCAACTTTCACAAACCGATTTATGTTTCACATGACGTTACCGTAGTTACTCCTATGTTGCGCAAAAGAGGAAGCAAATCGGCTTCATTTCCGCTGCAGTCGCGAGAACGGGGACGCCAAATAAAGAAAATGTTTAGAGAAAGGGACACTTGACGCCAGAGAGGGTTTAATTCAATACATAATACTAGGAAATAGTTTATCCGAACATCGGCTATCTGAAGTTTTGAGTTAAAAAAAATCAAGTACGTACACAGCCAGTTCGGGGTTAACACTGAGGCTGACGAGTTCCCTTGTTCTGCAGTTCGCTTTTGAGGAAGCCCCTCGTCCAGCCAGCTGGAATAGCTCATCTGTTAGCTGGTCAACGGCCGCCACCGCAAGAAATGGGGACGAGAGCCAGTCGTCTACAAGAAGACCCGGTGGTTCCCCCTGCTTTCGGTAAAGATGGACCCAGGCGGGAGTCCTACCGGAGACCCCGCTGTCCCAGGCCCACAAGTCTGGTGGTGGAGTTCTCGGGGAGTTTTGAAGACACGGAGACCAATCAGAGCCGCTCGGAGGAAGGCAGTGATTCGGACATGGGACCGCAGGCAAGCGCTGACGGAAGCCCCGAAGATAACCACAGCCTTCCCTCTAGCATCAGCCCAGCCTCGCCGGCGGATGACACCAGCGATGGGAGGCCGGGAGATGAGGGAAACCTAAGCCCACAGGCCGCTGATAATGCGGAACATCAACCCGGGGAGGAGACAGGCCGCATGGCTCACCGCACTTTTTCAGAGCGTCTCCCCGGGAATCGCCACTCTTCTGCGCGCAGTGTCACCACCAGATCCGCTCGGGTTCGGGGCATACACCCGCGCCCGATGTCTGAGGCATGGATCGGCCTTTACCGAGTCAACAGCCGTCATGGCAGTAAGTACAAATGGATCCCACAGACCAGCACTGTGTCATGTTGACGTACATAACACATTTGCGGCAATTACTTTATATTTTTTCTACATGTGTAAAACCGGTGTACATTTGGCAGCGATTGAAATAGCAAATATGTGTATCATTTATTAAGTGTAGCTTACATACAAATCAACAATTTGATCTGGGGTCATAGAAAAATCGACATGGACATTCTTGTACGGATAATCTCTTCTCGTGCTTGCATGCTGACTGGATTCCCGAATCCCCCTGTGTTGACCCATTTTACAACGTACATGTGTGGCACTGGAGACATGCGAGCTGGCCACTCATGTCAACAATGCCCGTCGAGTCAACGGTGGTCGACGTATAGTTAGTAGACGATCTGCAGCATGTCATTGGTTAACGCTCGCATCCCATCCTCTATGCGGGATGTAAATGCAAATGGACTCGATTGTTTCAGGGAACAGAGAGGGGGGAGAGCGCTCTGTGCCGTACGTACTGACATTTGATATACAGTGTCATGGTGGATGCGTGAAAATTGAGATCCTGTAAATGACAATGCCATATGAAATCTCAAAGCACAACAGGACAATGTTGGGGCCGGGGGTTCTTTTCAAGCTCCCCGGCCCAGGGCAGCCCCCGCGCTAGTGTTGGGGAAATGGGTCAGAAGCTTCACGTGCCTGCTCGTTGCTGACAGTGGCACATGGACAGCAGCGATGCATGGAGGAGAATGGGCATTATGTAGGGCAGCAGCGCCGGTTCACCCTATCCCAGCCCGTCTGCTACCGTTTACATCCCCTGATGGCTATCCTGTCTGAGCTCCAAATGTCACAGCACGATACCGTAACGCACTGTGACACCAACGCGTGTATCCCAAGGTTGCATTTCAGTCCCAATCCAAATCAAGCTTGGGCGGGGAGATGTTGCGCCCTTGCCAGCCACTGTTCAGGCCTGACTCCCTTCTTGGTGTACATATTTTAAGGCTACGCCTTGCTGGCAGCTCTACCGGTGTGTTAATCTTAATTGTTGTATCCTCTGCCTTTTGACAGACATTCGCTGTCCATTTTGCACCAAGCCTTTCCCCGGAGGGAGGATCGAGGATCACCTGTTGAGTTGCCTTACATCACCCCCGCTGCCGTACAACAGTACGTGACCCCTTTTGTTCAACACACCATTGTTAATTTTTAAGCTCACTCCACCTGCCGTCACTTTAATTTGATTCGTACATCACTGAAAAGAAAAGGCTAATCTGAAAGCTCACTGTGTGTGTGTGTGTGTGTGTGTGTGTGTGTGTGTGTGTGTGTGTGTGTGTGTGTGTGTGTGTGTGTGTGTGTGTGTGTGTGTGTGTGTGTGTGTGTCTGCGTGCAGCGGACGTGCTCAGTAAAGACAGTGGCGAGTGCTCCATCTGCCTGGAGGAGCTGGCCCAGGGCGAGACTATAGCCAGGCTGGCCTGCCTTTGCGTCTACCACAAGAGGTAAGCCGGACTTCCTCCTCGCAGGCTGCACCACAGCGGCAGCCAAATTAATCACAGCTACAAGACATGGCAGGGAGGGACGCATGCCTTGAAATACTGAGTGCAAGCGTGGGGTGGTTTCCACGGAAATCCTTGATTTCAGTGGAAGGCATGATTGCAGGCATGATGCAGATGGCAATTGCACATAACTCGTGCATGAATCATAGGGTTGACCTCAGTAAATAAGCACAAATGATTCAATGTTTAGTTTCACTTTCAACCTTAGTATTCCTGAAGCTCATTATGAGAAATTGCAGTGGTTGAATGAGGGGGTCGAACCTCGGGGTAAACGCCCAAAACAAATTCTGCTTTATTTGATTTCAATCATTGGCCCAAATGCCAACAGCCACAGAATGCATCCTCAATAACCGGTCTTCTTCCCCCAGACGGGGCTCTCAGATGGGGTAAATCTAACTCTGTCTGTCTCCCCTCCAGCTGTATTGATTCCTGGTCCAAGGTGAAGCCTTGCTGCCCCGAACATCCCTTTGATTGACTTCCAGGTCGCTGATGACGTGCCCCAGTGACCTACCCCTCTCAGGTCTGTCTGTCTGGCTGGCTGTCTGGCTGGCTGGCTGGCTGCCTGGCTGGCTGTCTGAAAGACCTGCGTGCATACTACTAAATTATAAGTTCATAAGCCATTGGTTGGTGGTTAGTGAGTTCCCCCCTTCACTGTAAAGCGCTTTGGGTACCTTGAAAAGCTATTATATATTATTATTAAGATATTATTATTATCAGTTGCTATTTATTTTATATAAACGTAATACGATTGGTGTTATACAAATGGATATGCAAAACAGCCCAACACAGCGACTGCAGAACAAGCATCGTAATCAGTGTTTTTTATTTGTTCAGTTGTAGAGCGAAACTCTCTCCTTCAGAGAGATATAAAGGTTAGCCTAACAACGCTAATAATCCTAAAATGTCAAATCATCTGACCGATATTCTTCTCACTTTCCATCCCCGTAGGATACTACACTGAATCCCAATACTGCAAGGAAAAAAACGAAATACACATCTATATATCTATATATTATTTGCAAAGTACCCGCATAGAGGAACCGCCTATATTACAACGACGACGCAGAGACTGAAAATGTCTGAAAGCCTGTTGGGGGGGGGGGGGGGGGGGCCCATCCCTCTCTGCCCCGTGTGGCCCCCAGGGGTCCAACCCCCAGGGGGCGGGGCTTCCACCTTAACGCCAAAGGAAAGGATGTTCACCTGAATCCGATCTCGCCGCTCGTGAAAACGTGTCCGGCCAAAATTTGAAAACAAGCGGCCGAGCCCCCCCCCCCCCAGGAGAGACCATGTCCAACGCGGCAGACGAAGACAAATGTTTTCCCTCCCTTTTTGTGCCCTCCAAAGACCTCATTGGCTCCGCCTCCCCCCCTGTGTTCTATCCGGAGAGCGGTTGGTTGTTTTGTTTGCGTCAACAAAGAAAGTATTGCTTCATATTCCGTTGATCGAATGTGGCTTTCCTTGGCTTTTTTCCGCTTCCGAATTACGGATCCAGAATACTGGGTCGGCTGGCATAGACAGCGCGTTGCTTTTTGCCGGGTTTTTATTCCAGTTTTGTTTGTTTTTCCGAAGAGCCCGAAAGGACGAGGGCCTGTGTGGGAACGGGGGGGTAGGGTTTAGGTGCTTACTGTTGTCACCTTTTGAACACATTTCAGGGGTGGTGTCGCGGACAGGGGGGGGGGGGGGTAGGGTTTAGGTGCTTACTGTTGTCACCTTTTGAACACATTTCAGGGGTGGTGTTGCGGACAGGTGGGGGGGGGGTAACCTAACCGTAGGCTGGTGGATGCCGTCTACAGGTATTTGGTTGGTTAGCCCCTGGACAGGTGTTTAGTTATCTTCGTGTGCTGGGCTGCCACTCTGTTTGCCCCGGACGCGTCTGTATTTCACGAAGGTGTGTTTTCGGGAGCTCTTAACGGCAGCAACACCATTTTTCTTTTTTATTTAGTATTCTTTTTTATTTTCCCCACCACAGCACTTTGGCTCCTTGGGACGGCCCTTCTGAAATAAGGCCGCGCGTGATTCATGTGTGCCCGTGTGCAGAGTGTACGTTTATGACATTTGACAACGGGACAACAAAGGGTCCCGCCGTCCCGAATATAACTTTGTATCCAAGACCGTGTGTATGTGTTTTTTATATGGGTTCATCCATAATGTGGCCCCACAAGCCTGTTGCTTTGAAAGTTCCCTCTTCTTTGTTAGAGATATATATAGTATATATACTTTTTTTTTTTTGGTAATGCTAGGGTTAATACATTTGCCGCTGTTGGAAGGCAACGGGGAAACAAACAAGGCCCACTGAGCTTATTTTTATTTTTTTTACTTTGATGAAAGAATGTGTTTCTCTCTCTCTCTCTCGCTATCCCCCTGACACCATTTCACTTTCTCTCTCGGTTGCTGTCTCGCTGTCCACATTGTTTTGGACTCTTTGAGTCGCCTTCGGACCATCTGTTTCAAGGAAGGCTCATCGAGGTGGGCCGAGAGGGATTTGGGCGCAAGGGGAGTGACATATTTATTCCCCATGACAGCTGCCCCCAAGTTCACCGTAGTCTGTGGGACAGCCGCATGCCTCTCGTTTTAACCCCTCTTCCCTTCGCCCCGTTTCGTTAAAATCCCCCCAAATCATTTCCTAATCATGATGGGCATTACTAAATGCATTTCGCTGGTTTCCACCGTCGCCATTGCCAGTCATGGGCTTTCGCGCTGGTGTAGTGGGTCGGGCTTAAGAATGGTATTTGTGGATTATTTTGGGACGGGTTGGAACAAGCGACTTGGACAGACGGATAACTAAAACCTGGAGGGGTTGACCGTTGCAGGACGGCCCCCAGCCTCTCCCCCGACCCCCGACCCGTGTGTGGACCCCCACAGTAGGATAGGTCTTGTGGGAAGGTCGATCGCTGTAACGGTTGGCTCTGGGCAGGTTTCCATATGGGCTTTGGGTTTGTTGTCGGAGGTGCTATGACTTGTTCTGCCAGTAGAGGGCAGCCCTGTGCATGCTTTTCCTATTGTATTAAATCAGAGGAATAATGCCAAAAGTGTGTGTGTGTGTGTGTGTGTGTGTGTGTGTGTGTGTGTGTGTGTGTGTGTGTGTGTGTGTGTGTGTGTGTGTGTGTGTGTGTGTGTGTGTGTGTGTGTGTGTGTGTGTGTGTGTGTGTGTGTGTGTGTGTCGGGCTGGGTGTGTTTTGAAAGCAATAGTGTGAAAGACTTGCATTGATCATTAGATGTTACATTGTGGTGATTATAATGTTGTATACTATGAGAGGGTGATTTTGGGGTTGGATTGTCAATCAAAACAAAGAGACGGTCTAAATCCCCCGTACCATACTTGGAGGTTTCAGATCTCAGCGCCCTCTAAAGCTGTGGTAGAATACCTCTGTTTTTTTGTACCAATGCTAACTATACAAGCGCCCTGTGTAAACTCACTCTCTCCAACCAACCAAGGTTTCCTTTCACTGAGGAAACAAAACCTTTCATTGCTGCCCTATGCTTTTGTGACCAGTGTTCAAATAAAATGGAGGGGGGGGGGGTTGCTGAGTCCCTCACAGAGACAATTCCCCGAAGATATGGACAATCTGCCCCCTCGCTGGTTCGGAAACAAATTGAGGTTTATTTATTAAATTGTAAATATGTAATGCAATTTGAAAAACAAACATGCTCGGTCCTTGTCTGTTCTAATATACGGTTTCTAAGCTCCGATCTTTTGTATGTCTCAGAAGTTGTTTTTATATGTATTTTTTACAATAAATATATTGTGTCACGCTTGTTTTCGAGTCTGCTTTGTGTAAAACAATCATGCGAGAGATTTATTATTTTTTTATCCTTAACAGAGCATAGGGCTACTATTAATGTAAAAAATAAAGTTATTCTGTCCATTCCTCTGCCTGACTCACAGCCTAAATAGACCTTAATCGCCAAGTGGCCATGTTGGAGAAGTTGGTGGGAAAACCTTGACTCGAAGAAACCATGGTTGCAAACTCACAGCTCACTAATGGCTGCTCGGTTTAAAAATGTCTATTCCATTCCATCTGTAACTCTGGGGTATCTTCTGTGCCAACTCTCCCCCTCCTCCTGCACTAATCCACTCTCCCTTCCGTCTTCCACTCATTACTTTATCTCTTCTCCTCTCTCTGTGCAACTCTCAAATCAACCTCATGTTCTTGATGTGTACATAATTCAAGATGTCTTACAGCGTCCACATCTGCCATGTTTCCTTATTCCGTACTCTCAAACGGAAACTACAGTTTACCCGCCGTGTTTTAAGATCACTGAAGCAGGTGTCTGGTGCTTCAGTGTTGTTCTGTTTGTGTGGTGCTAATGTGCTTTGTGTTGGTGTCACGAAGCAAAAAGTCACCTGTGAATACCCCACCTGTGGTTACCTTACCCATCAGACCCGAGTACAAGGCATGCAGAGAACAAACTCCAAATGCCGTGAGGTGAGGTTTGAAAACGTCAACAGTGGGTGTCCTGCCGGTATTGTTTGGAATAAAACCATGTATGCAATGCATGTAGGTCTACCTACAGACACATCTTTAGGGAAACCGTGAAAGTGTTTGTGTGTGGTGCACAGCCAGAGCCCTACTGTATGCATGGTTTTGGTTTAACTAATGCTCCAGGATACTTGAGTTTTTATCCTATGCAGATGGTATTATCCGTGTTGGCACAGTGGCGTCCTTCCATGACGCCACTGTTCATCGCCTTAGCCTCAGCACAAAGTCACACACTCACATTATTTTCTCTTAAATTATATTCCCTTATTGTAAAACCAGTATCAGATTTAGTCAATATTTTGTTGGTCATGAAAGTCTTTCAATTTCAGCACATTGTTGCAGGTTTAATTGTCCTTGGGCTTTATTTATATATATTATACATTATTGCGTTTTGGATAAATAAGAAAAGCCAAATTTGCAGACAAACGTAGAAGTGAGTTTATGTAGTATGCCTTATTGGAATTGAAAATGGAATAAAAACACATTTTTGCAGGTTGAATTGCCCGTGGGATCTATTTAAGTTAACGTAGAGGTGCTGGTAGGCTGTGTGTTAAATCGGAGGTCTTCAAATTGAGTGTACTCTGTTAGTAATACACTCTGTGAGCCGGCTGTGGCTGAAATGCTGTGTGAGCATATCGGTTCTGGGTCCGTCTGTGAGGGACAATATTGATTTCAGACTGCTGACGGCTCCTTTCTGACCAATCAGTTCATCTCTTCCATGATTGGTTTGGTGCGGCTACTTTTTTGATTGATCACATTTGTGTAAAGAAGGAGGGTGCATTTTGTTTTCAGAAACTCGCTATCTTCAACTGCTTTCCATTCATCTAAATCTTTCCTAAGGACCGTTTAAGAGATGAAAGAAAAATACTTCCTTGATGCAATCATGACATTAACAACCCAGTTTATTACGCAACAATACCCTTATGTACAACGTACAAAAAAGTGCAACATTCTGTCAACAAATGGCACTGTTCCCCTGACCTGTAGTAGCAATATTATCATTGGGTTAGGTGAAGAACCGATGAAAACCTTATAAGTGACTTTAAGTAGAACGCCTTAATGGAATAAAAGCTGTCCCCATTTAGACCTTTAAAACCTTTAAAAAATAAAACCGACAGCGAGGATCTGGAGCGTGGGTCCAGGGGAACGATCCGGACAGCGGGACCTGGCCAAGTGACCGGTGCCGCGTTGGGGGGGTGGTTCCCCCTCCCGCTCACCACAGGGAGGGGTAGTTGAACTGGACTCTGAGCAGGTAGCGCATGCGGACCTGGGCGGGGTTGTACACGATGAACTCGTTGTAGAGGAGGGAGTAGGACCCCGCCCGGCCCACACCCGTCTTCACCGGCGGGCCAATGGGCACCGAGAAGCCGTCCCTGAGGCACGGGGGGGGGGGGGGGGAGAGAGGGAGGTGGGGGAGGGGAGAGAGGGAGGTGGGAGAGAGAGGGAGGGGAGAGAGAGGTGGGAGAGAGAGATGGGAGGGAGGGGAGAGAGGGAGAGGGGAGAGAGAGGGAGGGAGGGGAGAGAGGGAGAGAGATGGGAGGGAGAGGAGAGAGGTGGGAGAGAGGTGTGTGAGGGGGGAGAGAGAGAGGTGGGTGAGGGGAGAGAGAGAGAGAGAGAGGAGAGAGAGAGGTGGGTGAGGGGGGAGAGAGAGAGGTGGGTGAGGTGGGAGAGGGAGAGGTGGGAGAGAGAGAGGTGGGTGAGGGGGGAGAGAGAGAGGTGGGTGAGGGGGGAGAGAGAGAGAGAGAGAGGAGAGAGAGAGAGAGAGAGAGAGAGAGAGAGAGAGAGAGAGAGAGAGAGAGAGAGAGAGAGAGAGAGAGAGAGAGAGAGAGAGAGAGAGAGAGAGAGAGAGAGAGAGAGAGAGAGAGAGAGAGAGAGAGAGAGAGAGAGAGAGAGAGAGAGAGAGAGAGAGAGAGAGAGAGAGAGAGAGAGAGGTGGGTGAGGGGAGAGAGAGAGAGAGAGAGAGAGGTGTGTGAGGGGAGAGAGATTGGTTTTAGCGACAACAAAAAGGGGATATATTTAGAAGCATATCAGTGTACAGATTGATTTCTGCCCAAGAACAAAGTATAATTGTGTATCGTTCTGTCATTGCACGAGTTTGTGAGTGGTGCCTTGCTGACGTTCCATTGTTATTCTACTGGATATATCTTAAATGCTGATCTTAAATAAAACAGATTGTACATTCATACAAACTAACTGCTAAATAATACTAAAATAAAACAGAACTAGAATTAGCGTTGGCGACATTCGATTTTTTTCCGACAGAGAACCGGACGAGCAGAAGGGAAGCGAGCGCGCCACTCACAGGGTGACGGCGTTCTTGGGGTCCGGGCCGGTCTGGCCCATGCCCTTGGTGCTGTGTTTGCCCTCGGGGAGTTTCTGCGCCTCGTAGTCTGCGTCCAGGAGCTCGTTGCAGTCCCCCAGCGCCACCTGGTGGACAACGGCCGCCACACACACAAAGGGAGCGTATTGAAGACTGCCTCCATGATGCCGTTGTAGCATTTTATTTATTTAAACATTATTATAGGCTAGAGTCAGAGAGGAATGTATGGGAGAGAGAGAGGGGAGGACGAGCAGCAAAGGGCCCCGGGCAGGAATCGAACCCGGCGCTAACGGATCATCAAGGGCGATGGTGGCTCAGCGGGTAGAGCGTGTACCATAACGCCTCAGTCCTGATCGCAGTCCTGATCGCAGTGCTCTACCGGGTCGCCCTTGATGATCCGTTATTCAAACAGTCTAAACCCTGTGGGTGCAGCCAGAGTCTGCGTCTGGGGCCGGTGGGGTGACGGCTTCAAGCCCTTGAGGTTGAGCGATTTATAGGCGCTTCATAGCGTTGTTTTCTCCGGGCGTCATTGTTCTTCATCAAAACGTTCATTATGTAGAATAGGAGAGGGGACTACTTTACGCTGCAGAACTCCTGTGCGTTTCTCGTTCTGAGATATACAAAACGGATTGGAAAAAAAGACGCATCGCTCTTTCAACGCACAAAACGGCGAGCGTCCAAATCTCTGCTTGACTCCCGCACGTCACTCTGAACGCGCAATATGCGGCCAATAAGACTACCGCAGACCGACATTGGTTACAACATACGATGTCCACTGTAGGAAACACATCAGCCCATCCTTTAATCTTGACATAGGTCCATGTCAAGATAGACACATATCTATGGCTGTCTTGACATATATCTATGCATCTCTACAGGGCCGTCCCAGTGTCTCTACAGGGCCGTCCCAGTATCTCTACAGGGCCGTCCCAGTATCTCTAAAGGGCCGTCCCAGTGTCTCTACAGGGCCGTCCCAGTGTCTCTACAGGCCCGTCCCAGTATCTCTACAGGGCCGTCCCAGTGTCTCTACAGGCCCGTCCCAGTATCTCTACAGGGCCGTCCCAGTATCTCTACAGGCCCGTCCCAGTGTCTCTACAGGGCCGTCCCAGTGTCTCTACAGGGCCGTCCCAGTGTCTCTACAGGGCCGTCCCAGTGTCTCTACAGGGCCGTCCCAGTGTCTCTACAGGGCCGTCCCAGTGTCTCTACAGGGCCGTCCCAGTATCTCTACAGGGCCGTCCCAGTATCTCTAAAGGGCCGTCCCAGTATCTCTACAGGGCCGTCCCAGTGTCTCTACAGGGCCGTCCCAGTATCTCTACAGGGCCGTCCCAGTGTCTCTACAGGCCCGTCCCAGTATCTCTGTAGGCCCGTCCCAGTGTCCCTGTCCCTCTACAGGCCTGCCGCCCTCCAGGGCGTGGGCTCAGCGACCCACCTCGCTCGGCGACCCACCTCGCTCGGCGACCCACCTCGCTCGGCGACCCACCTCGCTCGGCGACCCACCTCGCTCAGCGACCCACCTCGCTCAGCGACCCACCTCGCTCAGCGACCCACCTCGCTCAGCGACCCACCTCGCTCAGCGACCCACCTCGCTCAGCAGCAGCAGGCCTATGTTGTTGCGCTGGTTGGTGAAGCAGTAGTTGGCGCTCTTCGACGACATGTCGGCGAAGTAGATCCCTTTACCGAACTGGAACAGGGAAACAACACACAACGGGGGCGTGACCACGAGGAGGCGGAGGAGTGGAGCGTACCATTGCGGGAGCGTGGTTGATCGGGGGGGGGGGGGGGGGCGTACCATGTATCCGGTGACGGGGGCCTCGGGGGGGGCCACGCGGAGCCCCTGACTCAGGATGCCCACGTAGTTGGACAGACGGGATCCGTGCCACAGCAGAGTCCTGGTGACACACACACACACACACACACACACACACACACACACACACACACACACACACACACACACACACACACACACACACACACACACACACACACACACACACACACACACACACACACACACACACACACACACAAAGATCTGATTAGGGCTTTGACTCCGAACTTCGTTATTCGAATATAATTCGAAAATTCAAACGAATATTAGGCAGCCCTTAATAATCGAACCTGTAATGGGCAGGCCAAGAGGGAGAGACGTCGGAGAACCCGACGCAGTCTATTCATAATATTGTAATGACCACGGAAGAGGCAGTGAATGAAGTATTGATTAGACAGCGATTTATTAGAAACCTAATAAACCGTTGGAACACGCAAGACAGCGTAGCAACGTGGTAAACAAACCCCGCGAAGCCCAATCCAGGTCTTACTGAAGCCATTTAATGGTCAAAATATGATTAATAAATATCCGAATATATTCTAATATTAATATTATAAACAAACAAACTTCGAATATGATTTTTGGGCAAAAGTCAAAGCCCTAGATCTGATTGGCTCAAAGGATGAAATTAACCAATTGGTGTCGAGGGGGGTGGGGGGGGGGGAGGGGGGGTGGGTGGGTGGGGGGGGGTCTTACTTGTTGTGCATCCCGGAGAGGAACTTCTCCGATTCGCCCTGGCGGTCCACGGAGAAGATGTCCAGGACGCTCATGGTGTACTCGCTGTGGGTGGGGGCGTGGGTGCTCTGCAGGTAGCTGGAGACCGTCTGGACGGGGGCGGCCACACACGGTGTTATGGGCCTTCGCTGTGGCTGCTCCCAATCTCTGGGACAGACTTCCTCTGAGTCGGAGAACTGCCCAGCCTTTTGACTTTCACTTTAAAACGCTACTTTTTTTGCATTGGCCTTTAGCACAAATTTAGCTTTTTTTTGTTTTGCTTTGTTGTTGTTGTTGTTGTTGTGTATCTTAGTCCTATTTGTTGTTCTGCATCGTATTTTTGAACAGCACTTTGGGCAACTATTGTTGATTTTAAATGTGCTATTTAAATAGACTTGACTTGACTGACTTGACTTGTTATTGGATAAACACACGATTAGAAGAACAGAAGATCATTAAGAGGTCACAAAAGTAAGCCTTAAAGGTCCCGTGCCATGCCACCAGGTGTGGTGTGATTAGCCGTTACAAGCCGTTTGGACGGCAGCAGCACCTGGTATGCGTCGCTGCCGGCGTCCAGGGGCTGCAGCTGGCACTGGAGGGAGTGGTACTGGCGGTCCAGGGGATGCTCCTCCGCGTTGGCACTGGCCTGGACCATCTTCACGGCGATCTGGATGTCACTGAGGGCCTGGGAGAGGGGTCACCACAGTACGGCCTTAAGTAAAAGATTGATATATTCAATAAACAGTTATGATGGACACTGAACACCGCCCGTACCTCCAACAGAGCTATCTTTTCCTTCAGGTCGTCCTCAGAGCTGATCATGGGGGGTGTCTTCAGCCTGAATCACGGCAGGAACGACGCAGGAACAGTTTGAGTTTACAACGACACAAGCAACTAGACTTGTCCTCCTCATTGGGATCCCAATCCTATCTGGACATATTACTGCTGAGCTCCGGAATGGTGCGTTCAAGATATACAGAATACATCGGACAATGTGTCAGGGTTCTGTTCAGTGTGGGACACAATCTTTTTTTTCGTGCACCAAATACAACGACCCTGGTTCTATTGAAGAGATTACGTGTTAGTCTGACCGAGTACAAACGCTCTCCTAATATCATCCTGTTCTTTTCAGTCTGGTCACCATTTTGCGATCCAAAGAGCTGTTATCCCTCGAGTGGATCAATGCTTGGTGACTAGACTGCGCGGGACGGAGAGCAGCAGGGTGTGACGCTCGGGGCTTCCTACCCAAAGTCGTGGGGGATGCGAGTGTAGAACTGGTTGCAGGCCTCCAACAGGTCTTTGCGGCTGTCCTTCTTCTTCAGGCACTCTTCGATCCGCTTCAGGGCGGCGTAGCCCGCTCGGATCTGCTCCGACGTCAGCTTGCCTGCGGGCGGAAAGACGCGGTCGCGTTACGTTTAGAGGCAGACGGCACGCAAGTGAACGCAGCAACGGATACAGATATACAGGCGAGCGGGCCAAACATAACAACCGGCGATCAGTTTCAAGAAGGAAAAAGGCAACATATTTAGCTTTAAATCAGTGGTATTGAGGGGGGGGCAAATGCAACACATTTAACTTTATAGGGCTGATTATGGTTCCACGTTCACGCAACGCAACGACCACGCAGACGCTTCGACGCAGTCGTGAACCTTTATGGTTCTGCGTCGGGATTTAGTGAGCGGACCAATCACAGCCCTCGCTGCTGCGTCGCCTCGACGGAAGGTCACAAAACGTGGGACCATAACCAGCCCTTAAGTCAGTGGCAGTGAGGCGGCCACACGTCTCTGGACTGACCCAGGGGGGCTTTGCGAGTGTCAAACTTCATCTCCAGCACACACTCCTCCATGGCCTTGATGTCACAGATGAGCTCCAGCAGGGACTGGACCTTCTCATCCAGCTTGGAGGTCCACTTCTTGGGCGCGGCGTCCACCTCCAGCGTGGGCTCCTCCTGGTTCACCACACAGAGAGGTTCAAGAGGTTTAAAGGTGACGTATTGCACCACCAGGTGTGAGTGTGATTAGCCGGTACAAGCGGTTTTGAAAATGTGCAGCTTCTGACATCACAGGTGGCCGTGTCCACCCAGATGTGTGCTGGATAGATCAGTCTACCAGCCTACCCAGTTGACTGTAGCAAACGTTGCTCATCTAACCGTCATACATCCAGGTGGACACGCCCACCTGTGATGTCAGCTTGTAACAGCCAAATACACTCAATTTGCCAAATGCAAAATAGGGCACATTCCCAAGAAAAACCTAACTTAAAATGACCTGGACATATCTGCAGGCAATGCTGATCAGAAGTGATGACTTTTATTGAAGAATAGCTTGGGCAAAAATAGATAAAGGAAATTTGAACGGTGAATAATACCATTCGGAGTAGGATAAATTAATAAATAAATAAAAGAACAAAACCACAATTCAAAAGGGAATTTGTAATTGTAAGTTTGGTGAAGGAGTTGACGGTGTGTGTGTGTGCAGGCATGTAAGCAAGGTAGACAAAACAGAAACCTTAACGGGAACGGAAGGAATATCATACTTAATACAAAGAATATCCATCTTTGGGTGACATTGCGACAAAAAAAAAAAGTGTGATCATAATCTGATAAAATACTCTCAGGGGAAGCCGTGTTTGAGCCTTTCTTTCCCCTTTAACGACCCAGCCATGGTTAGGTCACCACTGTTTGTGTCGGCCGTCCTCACCTTTGAAGAGGTACTGTAGTCCATGAACACCATGTCATATTTTCCAGGGACTTTCTCAAAGTTAAGCCGGTGTTCCCAGTTATTCTTTGTCTTTTCCTCGAATCTGTCGACACACACAGACACGGTTCAGACGGGCACTGAAGCGCGGAGAAGCGACGTGAAGGAATCAGCCTTTATTCAGCAGTATCTCACTTTTTCTTGAAGAAGTCTTTGGCCTTGTTCAGGTCTCCTCCGCAGGCTGTCAAGCTGCTCTGGCCCGATTTACCAACTAACCAGGTAGAGGAACAGGGATCAGTAACCAGGTAAAGCAACTAACTAGGTAGAGGAACAGGGATCAGTCATCAGGTAAAGCAACTAACCAGGTAGAGGAACAGGGATCAGTAACCAGGTAAAGCAACTAACTAGGTAGAGGAACAGGGATCAGTCATCAGGTAAAGCAACTAACCAAGTAGAGGAACAGGGATCAGTAACCAGGTAAAGCAACTAACCAAGTACCTGATGTAAAGTCCTTATTTCTGAATGATATGGCTGACCCGAAGGCAGTATTTCAAGCTCTGGATAATCGTTAAAATTCCCAAAAAATTATCGTTCAGTTTCCTCACAATTAGGGAATATTTAAATTTGAAATCGAATGAACGAAAAAGGGAAGAAATAGTTATTCATAGTGCCGGCTACGGAAACCAATGCTGCAGAATCACGTTTTTATCCATGCACGACCTATCGTCCTAATGACCTGATACACGACATGACATTTTGATACCTGAATGAGTGTTGAATCATGCAGGACATTTCAGTGCATTTCTTTTAGACGCACCTGGCCAATACAACTCTTGAATCTTGAAGCTGACATAACATCTTGATTTATGAATGAATGTTGAATCATGAACGACCTAACATCTTGATTTATGAATGAATGTTGAATCATGCACGACCTAACATCTTGATTTATGAATGAATGTTGAATCATGCACGACCTAACATCTTGATTTATGAATGAATGTTGAATCATGAACGACCTAACATCTTGATTTATGAATGAATGTTGAATCATGCATGATGCAGCCTGCTGAGGTCTGAGCGGGAGCGTTGAGCTCATGAAGTTCACCTCTGCCCCATCTCAGCCACACGCTATAGCTCTTGGAGCTGTCGTCTTCTAGCAGCTGGAGTAGGTAGTACTTGTTGTTGTTGAACTGCAGGTTTGTCTGGAAATAAAAAAAAACTTGCATAAGCCGGCGATTGGCATTGTTCAATAAGGCATGCATAATGCATGCATTGATGCACATCTTGAGCTTCATTACTTTATCTGCCGGGAAACCCGGCCTTGCATAAACATAAACAACCACATGAAGGACCATACAAAACAAAATGAATGGCTATTGGTTTCCAAATACCCAATATTAAACCAAACTATGTTACAAATATATTTTTTAAGATATAAAATTCGGGATGAGTTTGATCTCTTAAACTAAAGTTTTTTTGAGAAGTATGTCAAAATATAATCTCTATTGGTTTTGAGTTTATCTCATACAATGTAGCTTCAACTCCTACCTGATTTAGCATGACGTCATAGACGTCCTCCCTTTCACTGTAAACATGGGCCTGAAAGAAAGAGATGGAGAGTAATTGCTTACTTCAAACGGAACAGTACAATTATGCTTTTTGGCTGCATGTAAAGTAATATCTGAAAGAAATAAAAACAAAATAATTCAGATGCACTTATTGGCATGTTATAAATTGGGTGACCCAGTGCCACACACATACATGAAGCTAATTTTAGCAACTGTACCAGCGAAACAAGGCTAGTACAAAAGAGATCACATCCCAAATGTAAGATAAACCAATGCAACCACTCCTTACTGTACCGACAGCAATAAATAGTTTCTCTTCTGACAAATGGTCTTATCGTAAGTCGCCTTGGATAAAAGAGTTTAAAAGACTTTGGATAAAATAGTCTGCTAAGTGCCCTAAATGTAAACCATTCGTCGGTCATTCGACATGTCTACCAAGTACAAAGAACACGGTCATTTTGTGATGATGTGCCGGCCGTGAACACGTTACAGTACCTTGCCCAGCTTGGCCTTACACTCAGAGTCCACTGGAGCCTTCCCCTTCATGATCACGGTCTTTACCACCTCTGGGAACAGCGTTACATTACAGGGTTAGTAGGATTCACAGTATGGGAGCATTCTGTAATGTACCTATTGCCAAATAAAGATGCAGCCTAATTATAATAAACTCCCAAAAGGATGTAACCTTTTTTACTTTAATATTAGTTTGTTTAATAAGCCCTTTGTAATGTACTTTGTAATGGCGTTTCTTCGTAATGAAATGGTACTTTCAAAGTACTTTGTAATGGCATTTATATTTCCACTGTTGATGTGTTAGAACAAAAGGTCTGTGCAAGCCCCTTGTAGCCTCAAGTCGTTTGAAACAGCAAAGTCCATGGCTAGACTCGGGTGCTCAGCAGCCATGCAAACAAAAACGACCTTACAGCGCGCTGCTAGTTCTCCGGACTGTTGCAGTGAAACGCTGCAGATCAGCTGTGTCATACGGTCGTGGGAATCCGGGTAGGAATGACCGGCCCGGATGGCCAATAGAATGCGCCGTTATCTCTGATATGGTCATAGTGGGAGTGTTTGTGGACGGTAGCGGGTTTGTCTCGACTCTGGGGCTGCCCACCTAGTTCACATCGACTCATGGGTAGGGCTGCTCGATTATGGGAAAAATCATAATCATGATTACTTTGGTCAATATTGAAATCATGATTATTCTAACGATTATTTTTGGGTTTGAAAAAATGTTGTAACTATTTATTCAGCATGTCTCTCCCAAAAACACTTGGTAACTGAGAACTTTGAATTTTCGCCTTAAAAATACACAAAATGGTAAAAAAGGAAAAAACATTTTTTTAAATATGGCGATCAACATTCGATTAATCGGCCAGCCCTGGTCACGGGTGTGCACAGTTTAAGCCAGCCGTCTCTCAACACCCTCAGGAAGAGTTTTCCTCGATGCCAACATGGAACTCCAGGCCAAGCATCATTATCAACAAACCGGTCTTTCTACATCCCCACCCCGACTCCTTTGTTTGGGGGAATACAGTGAAAGTAACCTAGGTGCAGTGTGGCAGCCACCCACGTGGTGTGTAGCACATGCATCGCTAGTCATCGCTAGAGACACACACACACACACACACACACACACACACACACACAGTTCGCAAGAGTTCCGTGCACACCTACGTCACACATGGATACATTTCTGGGCCTACAAAAGGATGCACATCACAGCACATGGAACTGCCACAAATACTTCCTCTTCCCATTATGTTGAACGAACACACACACACACACACACGCACGCACGCACGCACGCACGCACACGCACACACACACACACACACACACACACACACACCTTATATTGCAAGTTAACTTGGACTCTGATGGCGGGCGAAAACAATGTCTCCATTGACGGTCACTTCCCTCACCCTTTTTTCTGATTCTCAATGGCTCAAATTTGAGACAGCATATTGACCATTGTGAATAAGCAATGAAAACATCCTCTGGAGAGTTAATGCTTGTTTTAGATGTTAATTTACCAGTACTCGTCGCTTCGTCTTTGGGCTTTTGGACTTTTGCCTGGCTCTTGGCCTGGCCCCTCCTCTTCTTAGGAGCTGGCTCCTCCTCTAGTTCCTCCTTTGGTTCCTCCTTTGGTTCCACCTTTGGTTCCACTTTAACTTGTTCCGCTCCTTCAGCCGGCCCAACCGGGGCTCCATCTCCACTCGCAGGCTCTGGATGGTAAAGATAAACAACCACGGATAAATAATAAAGATAACGACAAAGTTGGTGGAAAAAAATCTGCATAGGTACAGGATGATGCTGCCATGCTCAGACACACACCTGATTTCACCATCTGAGAGCGTATTTTTCTTTTGTACTTGGTGGCGGGGTTAATTTGAACCATCTTCTTCAGGTCGACGTCATAGGCTGTCCCCGCGGCGCCCAACGTGATGGTGACGGAGGCGTCCCCGGAGGACACGGCGGAGTCCAGTATGGCAGATGTCGAAGGAGGGTACAGTTCCCATTGGCCCTCGTCCCCTTGCCATTGCCACACTGACATGGTGGTGGGAGAAACCATGTTTATTTCTCATATTAGAAATGTTTATTTGGAAGACTAGCGGCATATTTAAGGGTTGGGGCTGAGGCTGCAACCTGACATATTTTTCCCGTTACTATTTTACCGGACTGAATCTCATTGCTCTTTTGAAACTACTTTCTAGGGTCGACCGTCGTGTCGTATCTTAAATAAACAAATCCATATTTAAAAAGTTGTTTCTTGTCTCGCTTCGTCCATCCGTGGTCCATGGATGTGGTTTGAGGCAAGAACTACAAGCATGGCCGGACTCTGCACTACAAACATGGCCGGACGCTGCACCGCAGCGATGAGTCCGGACATGTTCAGAGTGCTGCGTTATACCCGAAACAATTAGTTTATTTCGAAACGTTTCTTGAAATAACTATACATGCATAAAGGTACATTTTTATATCCAATTCGACTTAGGAAATTTCGGCTGCGGCCTCAGAATTGGAGCCTGTCTCGTAGTAACGTACATCGATACCAAGCGAAGGGGCACATATCGTTGACACAAACACACAATATACAAACTACAATATAACAACTGTAAACATGTGATCGACGTCATCTCGTTGGATGTCATTATTAGCCGTACATTGCAATGCTACCAACAAATACGAGTGGCAAGACGCCCAGGACATTCCCTTGTTTTACTTTCAACTAGCTTCCCAGCGGTGGATTCACCGCGAATAAACACTAACCTTTTGTGCCCAGAACATCTCCGTTCGTCTGATCATTTACGGTTTTGCTCCTAGATGCTCGTGTGTGCCTCATGGTTTATAAAAAAAACGACACAATGCCGCGGCTGTAAAGGTGGTGCTGCTGAAAGGTGGGCGCGGGAAACTAAACTCACGACGTAAACACTAGTCTTCTCTCCGCACGGGACCGAGGCGCCTGGGTACCGGGTTGTAGACCCGTGCTTCTCATTGGTCGACATTTCGTGGTCCTCGTTGGCATCGTCATGTTCTGTAGATGAGGATACTTTTGGTGTAGTATTTGCAGGGAAAAACCGAAAGTGACGTTCAAAATGTTGCTTTTCTGAAAATAAATCCTTATGTTACTTTATCGGAAATATATGAAACTTAAGAAATAATTCAATTTGCCGGAATTTATTTTACCAGGTGGGATTGATCGTTTTAGAATAATCATTTTACAACTTGACCTTCTCACTATATGGACGGCGCTCATGTCTATCGTTCGACCATTTATTTCGGACATATGAGGTCCTTATATAAATATGTTCTTATGTAAATATGACTGCAAAGGAGCATCCATCTCTGTCAATGGGTTTTTGTTTGCTCACTCTTTGCATATGAGGACGACCGATAGTCATCGTCTAGCTGTTTGCAAAACGTCTACAGCGGTTTATTATGTGAATGATGGCCCCATACGCTATGTGGATAGGAGGACCATCTGTACTGAGATTAAAGCACACTCATCTGTCTTATATGTGTAACGCTCTTTGTTAAAATAAGCCTATTACTTGTTGGTGTGTATTTTCGTCTACATCTTCCTCATACTACTTTCATCCTCGTTTTCCTAGTTGGAGCAGCTGTGGCAGCGTTGAATACAAGCGTCACAAGATGGTTGTGTACTGGGATGAATCCACCGTGGGAGGTCGCTGCTGTAGCTTGTTCTAATTTGAAGTACATGAAGAAGAAATGTTTTTTTCAGTAAAGGGGTGTACACACCAAAAGTTCCTCAACAACTGAACAATTTTAAATAATACATTTAGCTCAAAGTTTATTTGAAATAAGTAGCCAAAAATCACGAAAGTCCTCCGTTTGTTTTCCATGTGGCCATCAGCATCGCCCTCGCCAAACGTTCCTCCTCGCGTAGTAGTCGGATTTATTTTGGAGTCGTACCGTATATGACCCAATGGTGCACATGGAGGTGGACGTGAATGGATTATGAAGTCGTGCAATATTTATTTACGCCATAGTTAAGGGTCGAAGAGCAGGCTAATTTATATAATAACAGTTTGAAATATGGCGTCTACCACTCATGTGGCCATCGTCATATGTCAAAAGACATCAGCCTTGAGGATCATATGCCGGGTGAGTCTATTCGTCGGTGTCATTGAACAATTAGAGAGGTTAGCCACCTATGTATACGTTTAATCAACGGTGGTGGTGAAATTAATTTGGTACCAGTGGCTTATTTATTATGTATTATTTCCAGAGAATGTCTTCAGCAGTACATCCTCAAACGCAAGTAGACTTTCTGAATGGAGCGCCTCATAGGAAGCACCCAGGTGTAACCAACTTGAAAACACTACGCTTACCCGAGCAACTACAAAGGGCTGCACAATCAATTGTTCTTGGTAGGTGGTGTTTCGTTTATTTTTATTAACTTAGATTTGCTTTCATCACACTATACTATCTATGCACAGTCTCTTACTATACATTATCTATCACAACAGTTTCACTGTGTATGATCTAATTTATAATGTTAATATTACTTTCAATATGTCTGCATTAAAAATAGTAATATGTTAATGGTAAATAGTACATTTTCAAAATGTGTCTATTTTGATAGTATATCATATGATAAATGGCAACATATTACTATTGTACACTCATCTGTTTGTTATTGATTTATTGTAGAGATTATTCTCACCTAAATGTCCACGACAATTCAAATATAAAAAACCTATTGCCTTGAAAGTTCGTTTTTTCAGTAGTTCTACTCAACTCCAGGTGCTCAGATCAAAGGACTGTCTGATCGAGCTCAGAGTCTCACACAGTATCTCTGGAGCAGGAAAAGGCCAGTGGAGGACCTGAATCTGAGGAAGAGAGCCAAAAGCCTGGAGAAGCTTGTCTTGGAGAACGCAAAGGAGAGGAGAGAAGGTGACGAACAGGAAAAATGTAATCTCTCCAGTGGATGAGAGCTTGTTTGTGTACATTTCCCTTATAGTCCTATCTAAAATATATGTGCTTAACATTTTAGCTATCGACGGTGATTACGTTAAGATGAAAGTGCTGTCTGAACTCAAAAGGACAACATACAACTGGACCCCTGTGAGGTAACCAGTGATGTCCGTGTGGGGGGATATTCACATACTTTGTCATGCTGGTGTAACTTGTCTATGGAAAAGTATTACGCAATTTTTTTAAAAGATTTTTTCTTAAAAATGTTTTACGTCCCGGCACTTAATGTACGCACTTATTGAATGTTGTTGTTATTCATAGTACTTAATTGAGTAGCATCTTCAGTAGCTGCTATCACTGCTGTACACGGGGAATGGGTTAACCTAGCGATTGTTAGTACTTGTACTTGGTTCTATGAACATCTTTACTGTACTGACAGCAATATATTGTTTCACTTCTTATCACAAATGCACTTATTGTAAGTGGCTTTGGATAAAAGCGTCGGCTAAATGCCTTGAATGTAATGTAATGTAATCCATTGGGACTGCAGTGAAACACCTCTGCCTCCTGCCCGCCCTCTCAGTCTGTCTCTCTCTCTGTCTGTCTCTCCCTCTCTGTCTGTCTCTCCCTCCCCCTCTCTGTCTCTCCCTCTCTGTCTGTCTCTCCCTCTCCGTCTGTCTCTCGCCCTCCCTCTCTGTCTCTCCCTCCCTCTCTGTCTGTCTCTCCCTCTCTGTCTGTCTCTCGCCCTCCCTCTCTGTCTGTCTCTCCCTCTCTGTCTCTCGCCCTCCCTCTCTGTCCGTCTCTCCCTCTCTGTCTGTCTCTCCCTCTCTGTCTGTGCCCTCCCTCCCTCTCTGTCTGTCTCTCGCCCTCCCTCTCTGTCCGTCTCTCCCTCTCTGTCTGTCTCTCCCTCTCTGTCTGTCTCTCGCCCTCCCTCTCTGTCTGTCTCTCGCCCTCCCTCCCTCTCTGACTGTCTCTCCCTCTCTGTCTGTCTCTCTCTCTAGGTTCGATGAGGAGCTGGGCGTGGTGTACATGGCCGCCCGGCTGGCCGGTGGCTACACCGCCGTGAGGAGAGCCCTTAACGAGGTGACGAGGATCACCTCTGATCAGCGATTGGACAGAATCTCCCTCCAAAACCTTTTCTGATGCCAGAATCTTTTGTTTCCTCTGCTTTAAGATATTGGTCAGGGACCCTTCCTTCGCCCCTCAGTCTCTCTTGGATTTCGGCTCGGGGTTGGGCACAGCGGTCTGGTGAGTTGGAATTATAATGTTCGGTTTGGTTTAATATATATATAATTTTTTGCATAATTATAATCTTTTATATTATATGTTAGCCATGTGAAACCCCCCTGATCTTGCCAGTTCACATTATTTTTATTTTAAATATCAGTCTCGCCTCCAGAATGTTGAAAGCCTTTCCCAAATATGCTAATATGATTGGACCAATCTAGGAGAGAGTAACTACCTCCGAAGTGTTTATCCGAAATCAACTGAATAATGATAACAGAAAATGTAAAAGATGTTGTTTATGCTTGACCCCCGAACTGGCTTCGGCAAGAGCGTTGGTTAGTTATTTAATCTGACTGGCTGTTTGAGTTTAGCTTTATGAAAAATGTAAGGGTTCATAATATGTGGAAATCCGTTCGGGCCCGGCCAAGGCCCAAATGATTAAATGTAAGACGCAAACAGGAATATCTGGGTGGTCTCGCTACCAGCAGTATTCAGATTAATTGCAAAGAATGATACTAGCAAATATACTATCCAGTGTGTTTTACCAGTTGGTATTCGACATGAAGAAGGGGTTTCTGTTGTTTTACATTCTGTCTCTGTCCCAGGGCATCACACTCATGTTGGGGTGACACTTTGAAGGAGATGGTGTGTGTGGACAGCTCCGGGCCAATGAACGTTCTGGCAGAGCGGCTTCTCAAAGGTAGGGCTCCTCACCTGATCCACTTTCCCTCGCTGGCGCTTTGGTCCCTTCCTACTGTCCTATTGACTGTGTTTTTGTTTGTCGTTCAACAGATGACGACGAAAAAGCTGCGCCTCACATCAAGCAGGTGTATTTCAGACAGTTTCTCCCCGTGTCGCCGAAGGTAAGAACTTAATATCACTCGTTAAAAACAGCATGAGTTAATGTTTTAAGTCCAGTTGCTAGGAATTTTTTTGAACGGTTAAAGTGGAACTGTTATCTTTTTAAGGTAAACTGCTTCATACGCGTGTTTTGGTGTGTGAAGCAGTTACTTTGAAAATCTTTTAATAGTCTTTTAATAAAATGGTGGAGGGACTGAAGAAATTTAGAGTTAATGTCCCACACCAATGACAATTGTTTCCAAATCAAACCTATGAAGCAATTTGGTATTTTATATAGAAGGTAGCTGAGCGAGATGTGCCCACTTCAATTGAGCATTCAGTTGAGTAACAATGTTTGCCACAATGTTTTCTGTATATGGAGATGTCCTTTCTGCTACTAGGTGCAGTTTGACCTGGTGGTTGGAGCCTTCTCACTGTCTGAATTAGCCAGTCAGAAGGAGCGAGTAGAGACTCTGTTGACTCTGTGGAGGAAGACCAGCTCCTATCTTGTAAGTGTGTGTGTGTGTGTGTGTGTGTGTGTGTGTGTGTGTGTGTGTGTGTGTGTGTGTGTGTGTGTGTGTGTGTGTGTGTGTGTGTGTGTGTGTGTGTGTGTGTGTGTGTGTGTGTGTGTGTGTGTGTGTGTGTCAGACAGTGGTCCATATATACACATTGTTATGACACTGGCATGTATATCAATTCAGAATTTAGTTTAAAACTCTGCCTACTGGCCAGAGTTTTGTCAAAAGGTTCAGTTTGAATACAGGTCACTCTGTGCTTCTGCTTGAAGGTCCTTTCGCTTTAACAACACGGAAATAGAAGTACTTTGCTTGTAGAAGATGACTTGTTGCTAATGAACATGTCCATGTTAAAAGGTGCTGGTTGAAAATGGGACCAAAGAGGGCCATCAGATCCTCATGGAAGCCAGAGACACCTTGCTAAAGGTATTTCTATCATTTGCCAAGATGCGATCCTGTGTGTATACATTGCAGTAAGACTGATTGTGGCCTTTGCACTGCTGGACACAGGCACAGGAACAGACGTCCTTGGACTCCAGAACAGCATCTGTGTTTGCTCCGGTATGTGATTTATTCTCATTCTACTCTGCATACAGTTTTGGGACTTGTGTAAACGTTCAGTTCGTTTTTGACATAAGAGTAGAGTTTATCTTTAAAATGATTTAATGTTTGAAATGGGGGGGGGGGATATATCTGCAGTTCTGTTGAAAAATTCCCAAACTACTCTTAAGACACTTGCAAAAAAAACATTGATATGAGCAGATATAGATTCATTTCATGCCATATGACCTAATTTCCCCCAAACAGTGTCCCCATGAAATGACATGTCCCAAGCTGGCCCGCTTTCCCGCTGTGCCCTGCAACTTCCACCAACACTTCCACCCTCTCCCTCTCCCAGGGGTGAGTCACGCCCTCTTCACCGCCACACAGCTGTTAGCTGTAAATCACGGGCTTCGATATATGCTCATACTTGTGTGAACGTGTTTGTTCCTGTCCCTCCAGAGTCCGGTGCGTCAGACGGAGACCTTCAGTTACGTGATTCTGTCGCGGTCGGATCCGATAGAGGCAGCGGCTGGGCCGCGCTGGGCCCGGTTGGTGGCGCCGGTGTTGCGACGGCCCAGACACGTGCACTGCCACACGTGCAGCCCGGACGGACAGCTCCACCACACGGTGGTGACGCGAAAGAAACACGGCCGGTAAAACGACTCAAATGCAAAAAGAAAACACTACAACTTGGCGGGCGGGCTGCAGCCCACTGCTCTGAGCTACATGACTGAACCTACATCAGACGCTTATGTATTTAATATAATATATATATAATGAATTCATGCTATCAGCTATGTCATAGTAGGCTGAACCATTTTATTTAGCAGCCTGGTCTGAATCCGCCTACCTATTTTTCACAAAAGCCAGGATACAAAATGACTACTCGAAGGTGAACCAGAGTAATTAAGGCTACTTTGAGCCATACTGCGGTTGTAGAAACATGGCATATTATATTATTATATGCGTTATTGGCCATATTGGTTTGTTTCAGTTTAAGTACTATGTGACTTATAAAAAAAAGACAAAACATAGAACCCCTTCCATGTTTACAGCTGGTGTCGGACATTAGGGCGCTGTCAGGATGTGTGTGTCTGTCTCTGTCTGATCGGGCTGTGCTGCCGTTTGGAACCAACCAGGTGCATTCTCCATTCAGAACTCAGTTTTAGAGTCGGCGCCTCAGATTCCCACTTACCCTGAAAGGTGATCGGTTTAGTTTTGCAAGGTGGAAATTAAAACCCACTTGGAGTGACAACAGAACCAATAACGATGATTGTCAATGAGTGAAAGATAAATGATCTATTTCTAGTATAGAACAATATTTTGTGTCATAACTAACTTTGTGCTTAATTTGTCAGCGATGTGTACCGCTGTGCCCGGAGCAGTGATTGGGGAGATCAGCTGCCAATCATTCAGCAAGAAGAGGCGGGTCCTCTGAGTGACTCAGAGTGACCAAGCGGGAAGAAAGAACATGACAACAATGTGGGATGCAATAAACTTTTATTTATGCCATTACATAAAAACACCTATGTCCACTGCCAAAATGTTGCTTAAATGTATTCGCTAGATAAAGGACTTTCTGAACTACAGATTGAGTCAAGTCATTTATTATTTTATCCCCATAAAGAAATGTAGACTATGAAGTCATTTACAGTCTTGTGTGTGTATAATTAAGTATGTACTAGTAAATTATTATATCCCCACTCAGCCAACAGATTAACGACAGATTTTCGTTTTTTGTACCCCATGAAATGGGTTCTTTCCACACAAGCTTCACTGCATTACAGGCTTGCGTTAATTATGGGTCGGATCCATATTAATCATAGACCTACCATCGACATGATGGTTAACTACCTGGTCCTAATGGGTCTGTGACACATTATTTATTAAATTAATTGTTGTGTTCCGGTCTTGATCGTGAAATGCTGAAAGTTTAATTATGATCAATCCATAAAATAAAATAAAGATTAAACAACATTCATCGTCGGGAGAACAACTGCTTTCCGGACTGAGACCAAGCGTCGGTCGCTCGAGTGCGACAGTGAGGTATGCGTGTAGTAGTCCGTGGTGAACCGGCAGTGTGTGAGAGCCTGGGAGTCCTTCACATCAACCCCCGACGATCTCCTTCAGCGCCGAGCCCAGGTCGGGGTACTGGTACTGATAGCCCGTCTCCAGGGTCCTCTTGGGAGTGACCCTCTGGCCGTGGGTGAGCACCAGGGCCCTCTCGGAGCCCAGCATGGCGTTCAGGACGAAGGCGGGCACGGGGAACACGGTGGGGCGTCCCAGCGCCCGGCCCAGCTCCTTGGTGAACTCGTAGTTGGTGTTCTGTGCCGGGGCCACCCCATTCAGCACCTGGGCCCCCGGGCGGACGTCGGGGCCGTCCGGGGACGAGCCGGGCCCCAGGGAGTGGGCGATGACCCCCGCCAGGTCCCTGACGTGTATCCATGGAAACGGTTGCGTGCCCGGCCCAAGCGTGCCCCCGAGGCCTAGCCAGAAGGGCAACAGCATCTGCTTCATGGCACCTCCGTCGCGACCCAGCACTACCCCTAGGGGCGAGAGGTGGAATTACCACGGCGGTGAGCTTCAGTTTGTAGTGGAATCCAAAGTTACGTTTTTAAAAATCCACCTAATGAGGCATTGAGCTGAAGAGGTCGACATACCAGGTCTGATGACCACCTGTTTGGTGGTCTGTGCCACGTTCTCAGGAAGGAGTGCGGCTGCTTCCCACTCCTTCACCAGTCTGGACAGAAGGTCGAATGGCGTCCATTCGCTGTCTTCTATGTACTCGGCTGTAAGGCTGGGTTTGTAACATGCTGTGGGTTAAAGATAACAAACGAGTTATGTTTGTCTCATTAATTACAAGCTTTCACGTCAAAGTAGATCTGTTTGGAACGTGTAAGCAGTGAAATATTGCAACAGTTTGCAATAACTCATACCTTATATTACATCAAAGTTTTAGTTGCTATAAAATAAGCTGTGGCAAGGATGTGGAGCAACATGGCTGACTCACTAGGACAATGGTGAGACGGCACACAGACACTTATCTCTATTCACACTAGAGTCATGGCAGTTCTTCTGTAAGTAAGACCCACCGACGCCCGTTATTAGAACCCAGGAACGAGGCGGATTGGGCGACGCGGCGATGGCGTGAGCCAGAGTCCTGGTGGTGTCGATCCGGCTGGAGAACACATCCTTTCTGTAGCTTTCGTTCCACCTGAAACCATGTTTTGTTTTATTCCATGCTGTAATGAGAGCGAATTAGCACATTCTCCATTATTGACAGTTACTGACGGCGGGAGTGTTTTAAGACCCTCAACGCCATGTTGGAGTGTGGGTTCCTCTGAACATGCAAAAGGAGCAATTTGCATGTTTCAAGGCTTTCCTGGGAAGCGTGTTATTATGGACGTCTGCACTAGCCTTCTCACAGTAATTGCGTACTGGACTTTATTTAGGAAACATGGTATGGAAACCAGCTACGACAGATATGGTCTTCTATATAATTACTTCTTGGTTGTTATTGCAATCCAAAATATGGACATTTGCATATCGATTATTTGAAGGAGGTGTGGCTAGGTCGACGTCAATCAGGCCTGCCCCTCTTCCTCACCATCTCATGGGGTTCAGGATGCTCTCTCCCGACAGGTTGACAGCGCCATCACATGGTGGGAGGCCATCAGACTGCAACTGGGCCTGGGGGGATATTATAATTCATCTGAAAGCTCTTTACAAAAACATAGGGGCACATACAGTGTTTCCCCCCAGCACTGTATGGTTAAGGACGCCGCCTTGACAACAATAGGGCCCCGCCTTGAATACCAATGTCTAAAAAATATATAGATATATTAATCTTTATTTTTATTTTTTTAATAGATACATTTTTATTATTATGCATTAACAAAGTACAAAACTCTCGTAGGGAAAGAAAACATACTTCCATCAGGCACAAAAAATAAAGATAAATAATGCATCAGTAATACTGTTCACAACAATAGTCGTGCCATAACTCCTTGACCACTAAGACCTTTTCTGGGGGAAACACTGACATATATCATGTGCTTTGTTATGTTCTGGGGTGAGGGTTAATCAGTGTGTTCATACCCAGGTTATCCTTCCCGGGCCAGGTTTACGGGATATGAGTGTGACCTCATGGCCATGCTTCCCAAGCAAGCGAGTGAGCTCACGTCCAACAAAGCCAGAACCTCCGCCTGTTAACAAAAGAACGTTTGCAGAGAAGAGAACTCTATCGTTTATTATTGTCAGGAAATCAGGCCGTTGTCATGTACTGAAATCCAAATGAGCATTTTAAATGTATCTATATATTGTTATATATATTTTTTTTTATTTGTTATGGAATCCAATTGACAATGAAACACTAGCCTCTATTTGTGACATGGTGTTTCCTGCTGCTGGAAGGGGAATTTTCTGAGGGAACCTTCCTGAGGGATTAATAAAGTTCCTATCTGTCTAAATATCTATCCATTTATCTTCTGAAAAGGTTTTAAGTTGATGCCTCAAGCAATTACAGGCCTATACAATAACCTAACCTTTTAAAGTAGAGTTATACAAAAGGTGTTTTCCTACACATCTACCCCATCCTGGCCTCAAACACTAGTTTGGATATTTTTCAATCTAGATTTCCGACCCAATGAATTAGGTCTAATTAGCTCTATGGGTGAAGGTTCTAAATAGCATTGTATACAAACGGATAAAAAACTGGCTGCAGAACTGATACATTTATATTATTTTACCATTTGACAATAAGATATTCCTGCAAATGTTAACCACTAGGGATTTTGCATTTGAAGGGTGCTATATAAATATACTTGCCTTTACCCTTGATGGTAAATACGAGTCCTATCGCGCATGCGTGATAAAGACTCTTACAAAACAGTTCTACGTTAGCTCGATAGCTATCCACATTTATTAAAAACAACACGTTGTTAATAGTCGGAAAATAAAATTGCATGACATCACAAGTCAAGCTAGGCGTCTTGTCTATTACAGCGCCAAGCAATAATGTATTCCAAGGGGATATCGGACCAACGCGAGCTATACTATGAAGCCATATAACTCTGACAGTGTCATATTGTCCAAACATTTACATAATATTTAAAACATAATTTGCCAAACTTACCTATTAATACTCGCATGTTTACACATAAACTGTCTAATGTAAATGAGTCGCAGTTATCCCCAGCATCGCAAATGTCCTTCCTCAGTGCATTAAAAAACTCCAGTAAAAAAGAATAGTGTTTGGACTCTGATTGGTTCCCTTCTATGAGGACACTGATTGGTTCCCTTCTATGTGGACGCTGATTGGTTCCCTTCTATGAGAAACAGAGCATATCAGTGCAGATATACGTTACATTACATGTAACATGAAGATGGAAAAACAACAACATTTATTATATGTTATTTATGTGTGAGATAAAGAGTGAAAATAAATTAAACTAAATGAATATAATATATACAAATACAAAATTAAAATGATCACCAATGCGGTGTCTTATTGCCCTAAAATCAATACAATAAAAAACACGATTATAAAGCTGTAGCCTATGGGGAAATCGCAGTAGAAAGTTGAACTCATTCATGTTTGCATTGATTGGGTGCCAGCCCGGAAGTAGCATGTCTGGAGAACAAGAAACACGTGGTTTTGATAAAGCCATAAATACAGCTTCTCAGGCAAATTGTGGTCTCTTCGGCGCGTAGTTAGTGCTGTAATCATTGTGCCGCTGATCATAGGTTACACACGGTTTTGAGTCCCATAGGTATGTTGTTGATTCATTTTGGTTATTAACATTTGGTTTGTTGGTAGGTTGTTTATTTGTGGTTAGTTTAAATTATTAGATGTATAATCATTAACGTCTGTTACTAGTCCATCACGCCGCATGCATGTTCGGCTATGCTAAAGGCTAATGAAAAGCTGCTTTTTGATCTGCGAAGTCGGTTAATAGTATTGTAGTTGTAATGGAAATTACATTCGATTTAGGACACTATGTACCAACTTAACTTTTACTTGTACTACTAACTGGATGGGGTATTAGACTTTGTGTTGCAGTCAAACCTGAAATGATGATTTGCCGTGAGTCCGTGTTTCACCTGAACCTCATGATTATAATTTCACTGCGCTGATGGTTTGACCCAGACCGTCTCCCCGTGTGTAAGCTACTTTTCGGTCCTAAGGCTCATGTTCTGTATTCTGCCCATAGGAAATGAACGGCCACTACCTATCCTTGAACGGGGGTGATCGCAGCGAGGTATGTCGTGAATACTCCCTTAACTACTTTACCGTTTTTGAATCGATGATGACTTGCATATTCCGTGTTTCACATGAATTTCTATGATTTGAACTATGTGCTCTGAGATTCAAAGGTGCTTATGTTGGTGCCAAAGTCGGTTGAGTATTTGCCATTAACGCACCTGTCCTTGTTTTACTCTAGGTAGGTGTACTTGCTGGAAGGAGACAGTCGACAGGGTCCTGCATGTGCCATCAAATTGAGTGAACAGAACTGGTATAGAATATAAAAAATAATCAGGCGTTCTTGGTGACTCAAGATCGTTACCTCCGATATATAAAGTTATATCAGCCTGCTCGTAACTTCTGCTCATAAATTCTAGATATTGTGTAGGCTATATGCCCTATTTAATTTATTGACTTGTATTTCTGCGATTTCCAACTGTACTGCTCTGTATTAATAAAGTTTATATAATTACATTTTTGTCCCAAATGGATTTGTTCCTCTGAATATGGCTTTTAATCGAAACGTGTCATCAAAGACGTCCGCACTCGTCTTTCACAGTAACTTGACTCATTTCATGCTTCAAGAGGTGTAATGGCATACTTTGGAAAGGGTTTTGATTAAAATCATACGGTTGATGACCTTGGACTGTGAAATTCAGCATGCAATGTAGAGCTGCGATAACCTGTAATGCTGGGTTACCTATGAGGTCCTTTACATGTCATGTGGAGGACAATGCCAAAAGAAACCGGCAAAAAAAATCAAACTGCACCAAAGGAGGTTCTCTAGATGGGGCATTCAATGCTACTCATTATTTACTCAATCGCTGGATATCTCCAGCCATAACTTTAATATGTATGTCCTTAACTATATTTACAGTACAAATGTACAATGCCCTCTGGTAAACTTGTCTACTCTTACATTGACATATTTACAGCTTGACAATTCTTTTATTTACAGTTATACGTTTTTATATGTAAGATCAAACCAGGCTTATACTAGCCATATCTTTGTCATTTATAGTTCAGTTGACTTGTTTGTGCTGCTAGCGATTTTGTTCGGGGTCTGATCCATCGATGTGCCCTCAAACAGTCGAGCCATGAAGGAGAAACCGTTTTTCTTGATGTAGGCCTTCCCAGCGAACGTGTAAAGGACTGGGTTGGCACAACTACTGATGAAGGCCAGGGCAGAGGTCACGGCACGACTCGTCTTCGATATCAGGAGCAATCTGTAAGAGATGAACTGCTTAGGGAGCCGGACAGAACCCCAACACGCAACCTGTTGATTACACAGCACTGTGTACTCCACTAAATGTAGTTCAAATCTAAATAATTAATAGGGTTGATCCTAGCCCTTAACCTAACATGAACCCCTATACAAATGCAAAGGGTTAACGCTTATTACTGCATCAAGTAATTTAAAATTCATAGTTGATAAATGTTCCCTTAAGGAAATGTGTTCCCTGCAAATCTAATCTGCTACTAATATTTCCGTATATGAAATCCAGTTCCACCGGCCGTGTACATCAGCAGGGCGAGTGTGTTTTAGTGGTTATCCTGGAATATCCATTAAAGGAGAGTCTGTGGCGAAAGGAAACGGTGGAGACGTGGGATTCATACTCACTTTGCTCGCGCCTTCGACTTTTCATCAAACCACTCAGCTGAAACCTGGGAGCGATAGGAGGAACTTCATGTTAATCAGTCTCCCTGTCTCCTTAACCCACTTACTATATGTATAAATTTTTCTGCCTAGTTGGCGTTACTTGCCATTTGACGCACAATATATATGTATTTATACATAAAAAATATAAAATGTTCATTGATTGATATATATATATATCACGTGAAGAAGTGAACATAAAAGATAAGAATTTATTTATATGCAGACTTAAGGCCTACTTTAACTTTGTTTCGAAATATTTTAATAAACGACACAAAAAAAGACAGTTTTGCTTAAAGGGCATTTACTGGAACATCAATGCATTCTTATTAACTGTATCTGGTGTTTTCATTCAAAACTGGATACAGTAAGTAACAACATACGTCACGGACAAGGTTAGCCAGGGGGAATCTCCTTACCTGTACCATGTTGATGACATGATAGGGCAGCCACAACAAGCCGAAGGTCACCACAATCCCCATGATCAGCTTCTCGCTGCGCACCGTGCGACGAAACTTGGTCTGCTTCAGGCGTCTCACAATCTTTATGTAGCTGGTCATAATGACGGCATAAGGAATTATGAAACCGACCACTGTCTCAAAGGAATACTGGAACATCACCTGGACACAGGAAACAGGTCGAGTCAGGGCCGGAGACATTGTTCCACTACGACATTCTTTGACAGAGATCTGATTATTTGGTTTCAACCAGGTTAAAAGCAAGTCATTGGCTAGTCATTCAAGTGAATCTCCAATCTGATCGTTTTTCAAGTGCGCCATACAAGGTTCTGCAGAGGTAAAGCTGTCCTCACTAATATGTACATGCATACAAACAAGCCCCTATAATTGGGTAGATGTTTAACCAAGCATACCTATGGAAAGAGTTACGAGATGCAAGTCATAAATATAAAGTAGATATACCTGTTATACAAACAAAGAAAAGGGAAGTGGGGTGCAGATCATAGCATTGTGTGTCCTTATAGGGTCCTGACCACAATGGAAGAAGTACTTCTGCACACACTACACACTAAACATCAGGCCTGGAGTGTCCAATGGACACAAACAAGGCACTACTGTACCCGCTAGGATACAGTAGTGCTGTATCCTAGCGGGTACAGTAGTGCCTTGGGGTGCTGGTAGTGTAAATATATCAACACAATGGTTAAAGGTTGGGTAGGTGATTTGCGAAACGCCAGCAGATTTTGAAAATACACAACTCAAATGGTCCTACCCCCTCTCCTTCAACGCTGACTCTGACTCCACCCATTCCAAGTACCTGGACGCGCAATCATGCACGAGCGCGAACAGAGATTCGCGAGAGCGAGCCAGGCTAGCGTAGGTTTTCGTTTAACAACATGGCACTACATTCAGCTGTAAGTTGCACCCAGTACCGCGGGAAGTAGGAGTGCTGGGGGTGCTGCAACACCCCCTGTCCGAGGCCCTGTCTTATCACAGAAAACGATCATTTCTAAAAACTCCGGCCAAAGTGGAGATTTCTGAAAACGCCGGTTATGTGTTGTCGTGTCAACGGGGAGAAACGGGATTTTAGGTTCTGAAGCGTCACATTATGCACCAGGAAATGCTTAACGTCATGTGAGCGCCCGCTGTACCGTATTGGTCCGAATATAAACACAAACCCCATTGTAAGACGACCTATATTTGGAAAAAAGATTTGAAGACCAGATCCGTTTTTTATGAATAAATAAATTGTATTCATTGAAATAATATACGAAAATAAAAAGGCATCGAATAAAACACTGCATTGCCACTAAACAGTAGTGCAAATAGGCCGTACTGATGTGTACACCAAAGACTATTCCTGACACTCCTCTGCCCCGCTGTGTTCGCTCTGGCTGTGGTCGCTCCGAACTGTTTCGGCCCGTGGCAAAGCGAGTCATCCTCGCTGCTGTCCAAGGCATTTTGAGACGCAGCATTTATTTAATGCTCATATGACCTAGTGCTGAAGGTTATATGAAAAAGTGTGAGGGTAGCGGTGGTGCGCTAAACTTGTTCTGTGAGCAGCTGGATGTGAACGATCGATTTTCAACTGTCCGCGCATGCACTGGTGTAATTGAGCTGCGCTGCTATACATCTTTTTTTTTATCAATGTAACGAGTTGCGAGTCTAGTGCAGGCTGAGTTTTTTTTTTCCCAGCACCCCCTGCTGAGAATACGTTCTCGCTGCAATGGTTGGACCAGATGTTATAAACATTAAACGGTCACATAAATCATTACTATTTTTAGAAAATGTATGTTTGTTTCATATAATTGTATTGGAAGTCCTGGTTTTCACTAGGGTTGCCGCGGTGTGGACATTTTCACACCGAGTAATACACTCGTCTCCACACCGGTATTACCGAGTATAAACGGTATAAACTTTGAAACTAGGTCAACCGCCACACAAGCATCGGTTTTTAGACCCTTCTCGTCCTTCAGTTGCCGCCAACGTTCGAAAGCAGCGCCTAGGATTATTCTTGATTTCAGTTTTTCTCTTTCAGCGTTTTTATTATCAATTACTCTCTGAAAAAGAGTTTTCCTTCTCTTTGCTGGTGGTGGTGGTGGTGGTGGGGATGGTGGCGTCTTGTCTGCCATGGAAATTGTCTTCTACTGCTAGGTCCAAATGTGGATTAACTAGTTCCAGTAGCTACCGCAGGTTAACAACAAACAGGAGCTTGCTCTGGGTCACGAGCTCTGGGTCACGAGTACTGCACGAAGGGGTCGCGCGCGGGGCGCGGGGGAGGGGGAGTGCAGTACGACCGTTTGATTGACGTACTTACTGTCCAATGCAACTCGGTGGCAATGGAAATGATTGGCTGGAGTTTTTCGAGCCCTGCCCGTTCCACAGATGATTGACTTGTTTAATTTTCATGTCAGTACTTCTAACTCAGTGGCTGTAAGCGGGTTATGATAAGGATTTCAAGTAATTTTGCAAAAATGGCCAAAAAAGCAAATCACCTATACAACCTTTAAGTAGAGAATTTAAAATACAGCAGCTGGTGAAAACATTTACAAAGTTGAGCAGTGCATTTTACAGTGCATTCTGGGATGGAATAGAACCCTATTGTAGAGCAGGGGTGGCCATCTGGCACACCAGGCATCGTCCCGTTGGGCCGTTGACCCAATGTGGGTCGGGGCCTGCGCGTAATTCCGACGTCTCAATGGTCCGAAA
>NC_044055.1:2219341-2226841 GCF_902167405.1 Gadus morhua
CTCATAATTATGAGATAATTATCTCGTAATTATGAGATAACTGGTGTTCTGACCATCAGTAGTGTTGCCAGATTGGGCGGTTTCCCACCCAATTGAGCTGCTTAGGATGGCCGTCTGCGGGTAAAAATGGGTAAAAAGGGTATTTGGGTGGGTTTTTCTGCAGATTTCTGGCCATAGAAAGCAATAGAATTTAGTTAAAATTGGGCGGGATTGGGTGCTTCCAGGTGGATTTTGAGCATTTTTGGGCTGGACATCATCAGTCTCACCTGGCAACCGTGCAGTTGCACTAGTCCCAGGCTTGCTGAGGGTTGCTTTCGTGATATAGAGGTACGTGCGTATGTCACGCAGCTAAAATGTTGCTTGACCATTTTGTGTCAAAAATTGTCCTACGTACGCAGCTACGCGCCTGTGGCTGCGCTGGATTTAGGAGTCCCAGGAAGGAAACCCAAACGCCGCCGTGTTTGGGTGCATGATAGAGCTTGGATCGGGTTAGATTAAATAATCTCGGATATAAATAACAATAATCGGGTTAAATAACTTCACATGGTGTGTCTGGTGTGTTTCCAGCATTCGTAGTGTTGATCAGCAGAGAAATAGTCCGCCAAGACGTTGAGGTTGCTTAGCAACCAGAGACTCTGTCCATGCAAGTGAACGGAGCGTTCCCTCTTCGTCATAACTATCAAACCAAACGTCCTTCACATTCACCGAGCGAACATTATGAAAGTAAAATGCACATTTCTCGCTAAAAATGTTTCCATAAACGCATTTAATGGCGTAACTATGTTACTATTTCCACCCAGAATAAAGAAAGATGTCGGCCGTATGCTTCTGTGCAAGCGTCACTACTCTACTATCTCATAATTACGAGATAGTATCTCATAATTATGAGATAATTATCTCATAATTATGAGATAACCTGGTGAAATTTTTATTATTGAGTGAATGCAATGAGCCATCGTATGAATGTAAACAGATTGATTTGTTGTCGAGTTGCAGCAAATTCATCTGTGTCTGGTGTCGGTCTGATTACGCACAGTAGGCTGTGGTTCAGACGTCATCACTTCAGCACCCTTGGTTTATTCTCCATGACATCCACATATCAGAGTATCAACATTGAGTCAACATTGAGATTCACACTTAAAGCCCACTGCTTGACGAGTGTTGAGGAATGTATTAATCTGTCAACAGTTATGGTCTCATCCGTCTCTATTGCTCAAGAGGAGTTGATCAAACGATGTACGTGGAGTCACCTTCATCGATGTTCTCATCCTTCTTGCATAAACTAATTGATCAATGGAACTACGCAGTGGATGGTATGAGCACCAAATGGCCCTTCATCTGTCTTACAGTCCAACAGGACTGTGCCGATCTTACCCAGGTATTACACCCTCAACCTAGATTCGATTTATTTCCATTCAAATACATTTAGCCTAACCTCTTGAGATGACAAAATATGTACGCAATTCCACTGCATCAATTAGGATTAAAGGTTTACTTGATGTGTGTTTCACAATCTTCAGAATGCACGAAAATAGTCAAAATATTAGCTAAACCGTTTAATACAGAGGCAAGGCAAGTCTTGTTATCTAGCCTATCTCTCATCTAGTGGTTTAATTCATGAAATAATTCATTGTTCATAAAGATACCAATTATTTTTAAATGAATATTTCCCATTAATACTTTTTAAATTTGAAGATTGCTAACTATTCAAGCCCAAAGTCTAACAGTTGAAATTTATTTTTAATGTCCCAAAAGCATATAGATTTAAGGAGAAACACACAAAAAGACTCTGCTTAGTAGGCTACCTACTGCAGTATGCAACAGGTGCTGGGTGCACGGGCAAACATTGCCAAGAACACACGACAAGACGTGCCACTACAATGCTTCTGATCATAACTATGTTGCCACGGTACATAAAAATTGATCGGTGGTCGACGCATTGAAAGTCCCCAAACACATGACATCATTAGCGCTGTTAAGTGCTTTTTGTTTAGGCAAACCCAATCCATGTAGCCTACAACACAAGTAAGGATTGTAGCCGAGATTTCTAAGCAAGCAAACTGGTTAAAATAATAGAAAGAATGTAATATATAGCCTACCTTGGTGACGGTTGGCTGAGGACTCCAAACTTTCCTTGTTTCGTATCTCGGAAGGTGTTTTATCCAGATGTGGGAGGAAGCTGTTCTCTGTCGTTTCACAACACCCCCTCAGCAAGCTCAGTCAAATTGTGATTCATGTCCGCCCCAACAAGATCTATCTTGTTGAGAGAATTGAGAGGTGCGCCTGCCTTTCTCTGGAGATGACTCTCTCTCCTCTCTTTTTCTTCTCTCTCTCTTTCTCTAACTCACTTCCCCCTCCCCCCCCCCCCCTCTCTCTCTCTCTTGCTCTCTCTTTCTCACACACGCTATTCTATTATGCAGAAGTCTGATTTGCAGAACTTCAACTGCGGTGATCTAATACTACTCTACTGCGTTAACGTCATCTATTGTGAATAAAAATGTGGTGGAAAATCTATAAACAAAGGCGCATTTCCTACATAAACTTTTCCATCATCCCTAAAAGGAAAAGATTGAGTTTGTATCCCCAGGGCACATATTATGTATAATGTAGCTGGTATTGTGTAAACAAATGCTTATCAGGATGCTGAATAAAGAACACACAAACAATCAGGGCACACAAACAAATACTCACACACACACACACACACACACACACACCCACACCCCCCCCCCCCCCCCCCCCCCCACACACACACACACACACACACACACCCCCCCCCACACACACACACACACACACACACACACACACACACACACACACACACACACACACACACACACACACACACACACACACACACACACACACACACACACACACACACAAACACAAACACACAAACACACTCTCTATGTGCACTAAACCACAGGAAACTAGTGAAGATAATAGGCCTACACACTATCCCTGAACCCTTTTGCATACATGCATAAGAAGAACATTTTCTAAGCAGGCCACAGTAACGGATCTATACGATAAAAACACAGCATGTCCACATTTCCCTCATATTATGTATCTTCAAAGGGGGTAAGACTGTATTGAAATGCTGGGTGAAACTATATTCAGGGCTCAAGAGGACACTATGCATACATTAAAATAGGTTTATTGTCAACAACGAAAGCTTTTTTGCATTCAGAAGTCTCATCTGTCCTAGACGCAATATCTCATAAAGAAATTGCCCTGACGGTCTTCACTGGGTACCTGCGGCTTCTCCAATCCCACTGAAGTCACTGGTAATGCCGGGCGTACAGCTCATGGCTCCAGCCCACCCTACAACCAGGACATGGTCAAACCCTGCGCCTCAGTCCAATCACCTCACTCCATGAGACCATGGAACGACCTGCTACCAAAGCAGGGGCTTCCCAGTATCTCAGTTGTTGGCAGTCATGGCTCCACGACGTTGGAACAGGCTGTGACACCAGCACAGCTGATATCCTGCCCATCTCTTATCGCTGTCGGGACACTCACCTGTTCAGACTGATGCTACGTTCTAAAAGTGAGCCTCGTTCCATAATGATGCATTTCATGTTTTTGCATGATTCTAGCACTGTGCAGGTTTGGTCCACATTGAGGACTGCACTTATTGGGAGACGCTCAAGACAAAAGCGTCTCCTTAAAGTTGAGTATTGTATTCACTTTTTGTTAGACGGTGGTTTCGCGTAACGCTGTTTCCCCCCCACCCTGCCGGAGCCCGGTCCCTGACCCTCACTGTTAGTTGGAGACACCTCTTCCCCGCCCCCACGCCCCTCTCGGTCTCATCCCTTCCTTTGGCCCCTAGTTGATAAATATGTTTCACCTTCACCCTGTCCTCATCCTCCCCCTGCCAGACGGCCTCGTAGTCTAACCCCCTTTTGTTCTTAAAGCAATCGATCAACAGAGCCACCGAGAGGTTGGTATCAGCAACCGACGGCCCACTCGCCTCGCCGCCCAACAACAGATCTCCCAGAGACCAACAGCCCCCCCCCCCCCCCCCCCCCACATTACTTGATGGCCCTGTCCCCCCCACTTTTAGTTGATTTAATGAACCCCCGCAGACCAACAGTTCGGGAGCCCATCTTGCCCAGGTTTCACACCAAGACAGTGATAGGAATTAGTTGGTTACATCTTTTTGTATCGTAACAGGGGATGTTAATGAGTCGAGGTGATTAGAGCCACACCCTTCCTATGTGTTTTGTGATGAGTTAAGATAAGATAAGATAACAACTTTATTAAATCCCCTGAGGGGAAATTCCTTCATTGCTACAGCCCAGCGGCAGTGGAAGGCGCAGGATACAGGGCGAACAATGCCGACGGTCTAACAATATAAATTACAAATTATAAAGTCTAAAGTGTCAATTATAAAGTGGCCTTGGATACTTTCAACTGAATTTGAACAAATTTATTAATTTGGCGTGCAGGTCATTTAATCCACACTTTAATCCAAACAGACACACATTCCTATACCTCAAACCTCAAGTTGGAATTGACACATGTGAATTACAGTGTGGAAATATAAACACACACACACACACACACGCACACACACACACGCACACACACAAACTCAGCCACGAGCTTTCACTAGTTCATTGACCTCCTGGCAGCGAAAGAGTTCCAAGTATAATCAATTTGCGATCCATCTTTCGGTGTCTTCGTGCGTTTGCATCCGTTGACTTGACTCGGAGAACACGCCGAGACGCAGACGGGAACCGGCAAGTGTAGAAACAGAAACCCGTCCGTCTTTACGATAGACCCCTAGCCGGAGCCATGTTACTTTCTCTGCGGCCAACAGCCTTGTTGTGAGTAGCAGCACAGACCTACTTTACCGGATAATAACCTTTTAATCGTGTAAACATTTGTTTTGGGTTCTGTCCTTTTGTGTGTGCGTGTTGGCGGGTGTGTTTAATTGTATTGTCTGTGTGGCTTTAAACGGTAGGCCTACAAAAATCCATGTGTTCTTGCATTACCGTACAGAAGGCCTACAGTTATTTAGAAGACGCTTTTGTCTTAAGCGATTCATGTGAGGCTGACAATTTCAATATGTTGAAACATGGATTTAGTCTTAAATCTTGAAGACAGCCTCTCAAAATGTAACGCACAAAGAGCCTCATCCCAAAGAATACGGCATGGATTATGAGCATAGACGAGGACAATAGTTTCACCTCATGGGATACAATACAGCAATTTAAAAGGTTTATTTACAATAAGTGTACATTCATTTACTAACATTAGTCAATACAGAAATAAGCATTATAATATATTAGTATAGGGGTTGGGTTTGGTGGTTTAGGCTTCACCCAACCCTATAGGCCTAAATAATGTATACATGCATATTTTATAAGGTATGCATGTATACATTATTTTTAGAGTGTAACATGAAGACCATTACCTTAACATGAAGACAATTATTAAATGATAATTAGACCAATAGTAAACTGATAATGGACTGACGAATGGATGCTTATTAATGGTTAATTGATGTAGCCTACTCTTATTGTAAAGAGTTTCCCAGACATTTTTTAAAAGCTGTCATCTCTTAGCAATTCTCTTTATCATCTTCTCATCCTCTCAGAGAGAGACTCCTACAAATTGTTAATCGATAAAACATTGTGTAAAATGAGCTACATCCTTATGTACTCTCGGAAATGAGGATGCTTTGGCTTGCGGTTCACTTGGAGATGGGGTAAAGGTTGGGAGGAAGTTGGAACCTTCCAGAACATCTGTGGTCCGTGGTTTCCAACAGAATTTTTCCTTCTCTTCTTTCACCTTCTCCTCGTCTTCCCTTGTCAGCATTCCCCATGTGAGGGTGCCACACCCTCAAATGCCCCCTGCCAATCCCATGATGTCAGCGCTTGGCTTTTGGTTGCGCGAAAAGGTGAAACTCAAAGAAAAAAAAGGTTGATATTCCAAGGTTGCATCTTGGAATATCAAACATCTTCATATATTATTCAATAATAAATTAATCTTAAGTTACAACACATCAATTATTGATGCCGCCGCCAATAAAGTGATGTTTTTACTGTGTGTGTTTGTTTGTTTGTTTGTGTGTGTGTGTGTGTGTGTGTGTGTGTGTGTGTGTGTGTGTGTGTGTGTGTGTGTGTGTGTGTGTGTGTGTGTGTGCGTGCAGGGCCGACGGACTGCGGGGACAAAGGGGACAGTTGTGGGGGGGCCCAAGGCAGAGGGGGGGCCCATGAAAAAAAAAAAAGCGTCTTATCGGCCACGTCTCCCCAGGATTTGGGGGGGGGGGGGGCCAGGATTTGGTGCTACGGCCCTGTGTGTGTGTGTGTGTGTGTGTGTGTGTGTGTGTGTGTGTGTGTGTGTGTGTGTGTGTGTGTGTGTGTGTGTGTGTGTTTGTGTGCGTCTCTCCCTCTCTGAACAGGATATTTTGAATAATAATGCATGGTTTGCATCAAATGGGGCTGATTGTTGGTCATTGGCCAAGGAAGAAGTTCACTTTTCACGCCAATTGGCCCAAAGGCACATGGCTGCGGGTGTGGCATTTTTGTGTTTCTGTGTTTCCGGGGAACACAGACACGCTCAGACCGCTGGGAATGCTTAAATCAAATTTGGTGGAAAAGTCAACCAGACGTTGAGCATTGCGAGTCTGAATCCTTTTTTAACCCGAATAATGTTACAATCGAATGAAAACGAAATACAAACCAAACACTCACGCTAGCCTGCCTCTGAGTCACCATGGCATTAAAGTAGACCACAAAGGAGAACCCTGGGGCAACATTCTTCCTGCACTGTGGAAAAAAAAAAGTGTTATCCGAACGAAGGCCAGTGCCTTGTGCTTTGACCACAAGATGGCAGCACATCTACAGGACGCGCCAAACCCTCTACTCAAGTCTGAGATTTCTGCGGATTTGCCAGCTTGTGACTCCCTTTATCTATCCGTGTGAAGAACAACTATATTACAACTAAATATTACCACACATCAAACCAAGTACCCCTTGGTTGTATAGCGCCTACAGGATTCAAGCTTTAATACGATAGAAAGGGAATCTGACCTCCACATCAAAGATTATACAACTAAATATAGAGAAACCAAATAAATAAGGAAAGATACCGATTTGAGAAAAAGACAAAACATAAAGTAAATATTTGTGATACAGAGAAATATGTCTTAAAGGGAAATCGGCTATCCGTATACATTCATCATACAATACTTCATTGTCAATTGTCAAAGAATCCTTGGTTTTCATTAAAACAAAAAGGCAACACAAGCCAACAAATTCATTCTTGACTTTCCCACGAAATATCGATCACGAAATCTGTGTGCAAACCCAGCGGAAGCACGCAGGCATCAGCTCAGCACAGCAGCATTCCGTTGCCCTGGGAGACGGAGGCACTTCCTGCCCTGCGTGTGCGTCGGGTCTGGCCGCTGTATGGGTGTGGGAGAGGAGCTCGTGAGTGGCCCTTTATTGTTATGACAAGGCCCCAGCAGATCCGCGGTGGCCA
>NC_044055.1:2234341-2254341 GCF_902167405.1 Gadus morhua
TTTGCAGCTCTTACATCTTATCTACAGTCTCTTTAAGGCGGACGATGAGAGAGCCCTATCTGTGTGTTGTCTACAGCGGCGGCGGTCGCGGCGGGAGTCGGGCTAGATCCATCCTACCAGAGTGAACTTACTAAACAATTGTTCACCTTTAAGTCAAACAAATCTTAGCGAGTCAACAGAAAAATGAATTCCCCAGGCATCTGCCTTCCAGTGCAGTGATTGGACGCTCTCTGTTCGGCGCAGAAAGCTGATTGGTCCCTCACCCACTCAACCCTCCCCCCTACAGCTGTCGGAGTCCCGTGTGATGGAGTGCCCCAGCATCCAGATCACCACCATCTCCCAGGACGATGACCCCGCCCCGCCGGGCTCCCGCTACTGGGACACGGGCGGCGGCGGCGGCGGCGGCGGCGGCAGCTGGGACCGCGAGCGCCTCTACCTCCCCCTGCTGGACCCCTTCTCCTACCGCGACGGCACCCCCGGCTCCCTCAGCCCGAGCCCCGCCTCCAGCCCCTCCTCCCGGGGGTGGCTAAGCCCCGCCTCCAGCTGCGACTCCCTGCTGGTGGAGGAGGACGACCTGAGCGAGAGCGCCGTGCACCTGGTGCTCTCGCCCTCCTCGCGGCCCACCTCGCCGGGGGGCAAGAAGCGGCGCAACACGCCCCTGGGGGGGTCGCCCTGCGCCTCCCGCCGCGGCAGCTACTCCTCCGAGGAGCCGCACGCCGCCGGCCCGGACGGCCACGACTCCGCCCCTCTGTCTCAAGCCCCGCCCCTGGGCTGCGAGCTCAGCATCCCGCAGAAGACGAGGAAGACGTCGCTGGAGCAGGTGAACGCCGCCGCAACGTCACGTGTAGTTCCGCCGACCGTGCGCCGTCGGGGCGTCGTCGGCGGGTGGTCTCACGCTGTCGCTCGTTGTGCTTCACTCACGCAGCTCTCCAGCAGGGAGGTGGACCCGGAGCCGGCTCCAGGCCACAGCGCCCCCTGCCCGGTGCCGGAGGAACACCAGTCCAGGAGAGAGCCTCCCTCCGTGGGCATGGACTACCTGTCGGTGCCCCCGGCTCTGGGCTGGGGCCGGACCCGCGCCAGCGCGCACAGCCCGCTCTTCAGGTCAGCCCGCCGGAGAGGATGGTTGATTATATGCAGATATAGATAGATAGATCATTTTGATAATCCCTGACAGGAAATGACAGTGTCACTGCAGCCTCAAGACAGACCGTCTTCGCACATTTCCTCCGATAGCTTTATTCGATTGGTGTACTTTTATTTTTTTATTTTTAAAATACAATAAATAGATACTCAAATGAAGTGCAACGTTAGTTTTGTGCATTGTAAAACCTTACAGCAGCTCGTATACTAGACTTCCTGTATCTCTCGGTTTTGCATACAGTTGACTAAATGATTTACTGAGATAGACTTTTGGGTACACAAATACAAGATAACTATCCGATATAGAAAATGTGTTTAATTAAATTCGTTCATTTTAGGACTAATGCCCTGCCCCCGCTCGATTGGCCGCTGCCCTCCCAGTTCGACCAATACGAGCTGCGCATGGAGGTGCAGCCCCGCCCACACCACAGGGCTCACTATGAGACGGAGGGCAGCCGAGGGGCGGTCAAGGCTGCTCCCGCAGGCCACCCGGTGGTGAAGGTAGGGTACTACACCTCAGTGCTTAAAGTGTAATTCCGGCGAAAATTGAACCCGGGGTCTTTTCCGGCATGAAGACCCATAAAGTAAGCCATGGCCATGGCCTACCGGTAAGGCACAGACTTTGAAAACAGTCTTTTTTAATAAACTCCCGGTAAGCTAACTAAGTTCTTCATGCTTCGTTTAATTTGTAGGGACCCTAGTCATGCTACTGCAGAGGTTTCGTAGTATTTTGAGCAATATTAGTGGTTAAAAGATGTCAATTTGGAAGTGTTCACACCGCCCCTAGCTAATAACATGGACGCATGTTACTTTGCTCCGGGCATTCGCGAGCAAGCTCTAAACTCGATTGTCAACGAAAAACAGTGTCTGGAGGGCCTATTTCATGGGTCTTCATGCCGGGAGAGACCCTGGGTCCAAGTTTCGCCGGAATTACACTTTAAAGCTAGGGGAGGCTGATTTTGAAAGTATCTCCGAGGCCTACATTCCCCTCGAAAGACAATCCTCCAAAATACTTGACTAACTCGCTACTCACATAGAGAGTAAAGTATTTTATAATCACATAATGTGATTTTATCCGCTGTGATTTGATGTTAGAGTTATGTTGATTAGATTTGAAAGAAAAATAATCTCAAGAACAGGGTACTCTGAAAGAGAAAACCATGAGATTGAGCCAACAAGAGGGAAAAGTTCAAGTTCCTTCTTGGTGTCTTTAAGGAACGTTTAGACCTTTAGATGGCAGCAGACTCTCGCAGGTCTGGTATCAAGGGGCAGTGAGAAAAGACAAGGCACTTTTCTGTTCCCTTCTTAAATGTGACGCACCTCATATTTGGATCCACTTTGGCAAGAAACACTCACTTGTGGTCCAAGAACACAAGGCCAACGAACAATCAATTATTTTGAGAATTAACCGCAACTGGCAAAAATTGATAAATGATGTCTTCTGGCAACCTTGTATCAACTTGTTCAAGACAACAGCAGGCTGCCAGTGCAGTCAACGCTTGAACTACATAGATAATCGTGTCGAAGGGGGGATTTGATTTGACAACATTACCGAGTGTTGCGACAGCTGTTACTCTTTGTGTTTGAATTGCTCCTCTTATGTAGTGTGCTTTGACGGGCATAACCATTCTGCAGTGTACAAATCTGGTTCCCTATTATGGTGCTCTACTTTACACCCATAATGCGCCATGAAAGAGCTGTCCAACTGATGCCCACTTATAACCGAACTTCGTCCCATGATCCATAGCGGTTTTAATTTTCCAATCAAGATGGTCGGCACTTACTGATATTTTATGCAAAGCTGACCTCTACCGCGTTGGCAGTCGTTATGTGATAAGGACATGTCACAACGCTCAGTTCGTCAGGTGCCTAATTAGTGTCCCATTTCCCACTGAACTTGTTTTATAGTGTTCCAAAAGCCAAAAGAAACACAGCCTCAGATTGTCAACAAATGTCCTCCCCATTGTGTGTGTGTGTTTGTGTGTGTTTGTCTGTCTGAGTGTGTGTATGTTTGGTGTGTATGTGTGTGTGTGCGTGTGTGTTCTTACAGCTGTGTGGCTATACAGACCGGAAGCCTCTGTCACTGCAGGTGTTTGTTGGAACAGCTGATGACCGATCAATCAGGCCTCATCCCTTCTATCAGATACACAGGTAAGGGCGTGTGTCTTTCTCTAAGCATCAAAGAAGATAACATAAGTAGATGCAAGTAAAAAGGTATTATGTGTGTCTTTGTATAGATTGCATGTTTGTAGCACAGGATTTAGTCTAAAAAATGCTATGTGCTGCCTTGGGATTCATTAGGGCTGTTTCCCAGTTCCCATCTGAGAACAGTGGTTTTAATTGCGATGTAAGTGCTTTAGAAATTTATTTAAGAAAGAAAAAACAGACGAGGAAAACACGAGCAACAATTATCCTTAAAATTGCAATTATTTTTGTGTAGTCTATAAGTTGCATATAACTATATATATGTAGAATGGGTTTTCTTTGTCTCATCCATTTTAGGGTCACGGGGAAAATGGTGGGAACGGCAAGTCAGGAGAGTGTCCAGGCTGGAACCAAGATCCTGGACATCCCCCTCAGCCCTGAGTCCAGCATGACTGCACTGTAAGAGAGAGGGGGGGAGGGAGAGAGAGGGGGGGGGGGAGAGAGAGAGAGGGAGAGAGAGAGGGGGGAGGGAGAGAGAGGGGGGGGGGGGAGAGAGGGGGGGGGGGGGGAGAGAGAGAGAGAGAGGGAGAGAGAGAGGGGAGAGAGAGGGGGGGGGAGAGAGAGAGAGGGGAGAGAGAGGGGGGGGGGAGAAAGAGGGGGGGAGAGAGAGAGAGAGGGAGAGAGAGAGGGGAGAGAGAGGGGGGGAGAGAGAGAGAGGGGAGAGAGAGGGGGGGGGAGAGAGAGGGGGGGGAGAAAGAGGGGGGAGAGAGAGGGGGGCTGAGAGAGGGAGGGAGAGAGAAAGAGAGGGGGGGAGAGAGAGAGGGGGGAGGAGAGAAAGAGAGAGGGGGGGAGAGAGAGAGGGAGAGAGAGAGCGAGAGAGGGGGGGGGGAGAGGGGGGGGAGAGAGAGAGAGGGGGAGAGAGAGAGAGGGGGAGAGAGAGAAAGAGAGAGGGGGTAGAGAGAAAGAGAGCGAGACAGAAAGAGAGAGAGTGAGAGAGACATACAGGGAGAGAGACAGAAAGAGAGAGAGAGAGAGAGAGAGAGAGAGAGAGAGAGAGAGAGAGAGAGAGAGAGAGAGAGAGGAGAGAGAGAGAGAGAGAGAGAGAGAGAGAGAGAACATTTGAGTGAGATGAGAGAGAGAGAGAGAGAGAGAGAGAGAGAGAGAGAGAGAGAGAGAGAGAGAGAGAGAGAGAGAGAGAGAGAGAGAGAGAGAGAGAGAGAGAGAGAGAGAGAGAGAGAGAGAGAGAGAGAGAGAGAGAGAGAGAACATTTGAGTGAGATGAGAGAGATGAGTCAGTGGGTGAGAGAGAATTCCCCCATAGTGTTTTGGAAACCTAACGGATTGTATGTAATCTGGTAACTGTGTTGAACGATGTGCAAGGCAATGCTGACGTAGAACATATAGAATTTGCATCTGACATTAAACGAAAATCCTCATACTGGTTTATTAACAATAGATACACAGACAATACATGCAAGTGTTTTGAAAAAATCATGGTCTGCAACATCAACTCCATTCCTGTATAAAGCAATCATGACCATTGATATCATTGTTCCTATTTGGACCAATGGAGACAAAACACTGGACCAATTACATAAAGGATCTTACTCTTTTTGTTGCAGAAGGCCATTTTCCCGCACAGCTTATATTGTTTTTGGCTGTGTGGACAAGGAGGAGTATGTTAAAAAAGGCTTTTTTCAAAGCCTTGAGAAGGTTTAAAGTTGAACTCCCAGGTGTGTGTGTGTGTCTCTAAGCATCGACTGCGCAGGGATTCTGAAGCTGAGGAACTCGGACATCGAGCTGAGGAAAGGGGAGACCGACGTGGGGAGGAAGAACACGCGCGTCCGGCTGGTATTCCGAACTCATCTGCCTCTGGCGCCCTCTGCTGGCGCTCCCGGGCGAGTGCTGGCCTTACAGGTGGCCTCGCTGCCGATTGAATGCTGTAAGTCCCCTGTCTTGAAGGCATGGATGTGCCTGCTTGTATTTTTTGCTTTGTATTTAGTTCTTCAAAGATCAATGCTTGTTCAGGGGCTTTAGCCGTTAACTGCTGACCGAAGGGTGTCCGTTGTGCGTCTTCATTCGACGCAGGGGGTTTTCAGCTCAGTACAATGTAATCCCTCCATGGCGAACAGGGATAAGTAACCCTAATCCTAACCCTAACCACTACTACCCTAACCCTAACCACTTCTACCCTAACCCTAAACCCTAACCCTAACCCCAACCACTTCTACCCTAACCCTTGGCTTTCCCTGGGCTTCAGACAGCGCCGTGGAGGGGTTTGAAAGGGAGTTGAGACCCCCTGCGCCAAATGAAGACGCACTAGGGCCCCGTTCACACGAAGCCGAAACGGGCGAAACCGTTACGGTTTCGATCTATCCGGTTTCGAAGTATCTCCGTAAAGACGAAGCCAAGCGAAACCGGGTAGATCTGTAGAAACGCTGTAGTACACATTCCAGGCCCATAAGGGGCGCCTCTTCTTGTACAGAAATCCAGAAGAAATGAAATAAGAAGAAGAGGCGAGCATGCGCATAAAGGCTGCCCTTATGCGCATGCTCGCATGTGATTTCTGAGACTCCGCGGGCTTAAGAGACATTGGCTAGGAGGTCGAGGGGTGGGGCGATGACGTCATGGTTTGCGGTTTCAGTCGGTTTCAGGCGTACACACGAATCCAAAACGAAACCGGGTAGATTTGAAACCACCTCCGACGGTGGTTTCAGAAGTTTGCGGTTTCGGTCAGCGGATTCGCCGGCTTCGTGTGTACGGAAGGCCGAACCGTACAAGACCTTTGCGGTTTCGCCATGAAATCGGCTTCGTGTGAACGGGGCCTAGGACACCCTTTGCGTCAGCAGTTGACGCCAAAAGACCAAAACAAGCGTCGATTTTTGACGAACTCGGAGTGAGACTGTGTTGTTTGTGACGTAGCTTTGTGGCGCGAAAATGTAACAATCACTCACTCACTCTCCTGTCATGGCGTGGTCTGTGTCTCTCGATCGCCCCCTCAGCCCAGCGCTCGGCCCAGGAGCTGCCCGTCATCGAGTCGGTTAGCCTGACTTCCTGTTGTGTGGAGGGAGGGGAGGAGCTACTGCTGAGTGGCACCAACTTCCTGCCCATCTCCAGAGTCCTCTTCATGGAGAGAGGGACAGGTACATGACGGATGAGGGAGAAGAGATAACACGAGAGAGAGAGAGTGAGTGAGAGAGAGAGTGAGAGAGAGAGAGAGAGAGAGAGTGAGAGAGAGAGAGAGAGAGAGAGAGAGAGAGAGAGAGAGAGAGAGAGAGAGAGAGAGAGAGAGAGAGAGAGAGAGAGAGAGAGAGAGAGAGAGAGAGAGGGAGGGAGGGAGGGAGGGAGGGAGGGAGAGAGAGAGAGAGAGAGAGAGAGAGAGATGGAGAGAGAGACAGAGAGAGAGAGAGAGAGAGAGAGAGAGAGAGGGAGAGGGACGGAGAGAGAGAGAGAGAGAGTGAGAGAGAGAGAGACGCAGAGACAGAGAGAGAGAGAGACATAACAAGCAAGAGAGATTGAGCGAAAGAGAGAGAGAGAGAGAGAGGGAGAGACAGAGAGAGGGAGAGAGAGATAACGAGTGAGTGAGAAAGAGAGCGAGAGAGAAAGAGAGCGAGAGAGAGGGACGGAGAGACAGAGAGAGAGTTGGAGAGACGGAGCCAGAGAAGGAAAGAGATAGACAGAGAGCGTGAAATGTGTGTGTTTGTGTGTCTATGGATGTGTGTTTGTGTTACCATCAACAATGTAATCACAAAAAAAAAATGCACTATTGAGTCACACAAATTCTTACATTTGTTGACATCACATTACATTCATCAAAGAGGTATTATGGTAAAGGGGAAACAGTTCCAGCTCATTTAAGTTAATTAAATTAGGCATACCCTTATTAACATCATGAGATACATCTGTTTTCGCCTACTATTACACGTCTGTGATAAAGGTAGATTCCTTTATCGAAAAGCAGCCTTATGGGTTATTTGGGTGGGTAAACCTTCTAGAAGCTTTATGTATCCCAAAGCCCTTGTTGCGAGTCTGAAATGCTCTGTGGTGGCAGGCTTTCTTAAGAGTCCTCCGCATTCAGCCCAGAGATGCAGCCCTTGTTCAGACATATCTGAAGGACGCAACCGGTGTATGCTTCATAACCTTCGGTCCCCCAAAGGCCAACAGCAAGGCATGCATCTCCCCACTGTATTTAAAAAAGTTCAATTAATAACAATTAAAATGTTTCTTATGAAAATATATATTTATTTAAATTATTAGATGTTCAATACATCTAGGAAAGTCAGCATTTGATTATCAGAATGATCATGAATTAGTTAAATTAGAAGAAGAATAGCTAGCGTTCCAAGCTAGCGAGGAAAGCTAACAAGGTGAACAAGGTATTCAAACCTTTTCCTCACTGAAGCCCAGTAGTAGGGCTCAAACCATTCAGCAGCTCTTACTTCTGTTCTCCCTCCCCCCAGACGGCAAGTTACAATGGGAAGAAGAGGCCCGTGTTGACCGCGAAAATAGCAATGAGGTGAGTGTGTTTGTGTGTGTGTCTGCGAGTGTGTGATTGCGTGTGTGCGCGTGTGTGTGAATGTTTGAGTGTGTGTGTGAGAGAGATATGAGGTATCCCCCGCGACATATGGTCAACAGCCAAATCTATAACCGATGACAAATCTGGTGGCTGAGCACATGCACAAACGTAAATCCCTGTTTGCTCAGGTGTCCGTGTGGCTTTCCTCTGCAGGGGCTCTTGTGTGTTCGGGTTCCCGCCTACAGCGACCGGTCCGTCAGTCGGCCCGTGGCCGTCTGTCTGTACGTCTCCAACGGCAAGCGGAAGCGCAGCAGCACACACTGTTTCAAGTACATTCCCAGTGAGTGTCCGGCTGGCGACCATGTGTCTCCTGTTAAGATGTTCTGTTTTCTGTTGCTAGTGGAGTCACGGTGCTTCGTCCGTTGAGGAGCTATGCTCACAGACAACTGAAAACGTGTGTGTGGTAAACAAGAATAAGGCAATTATTGAGGACATATTGGGTTATGGATGTTCACGAAAGGGGTTACAATGCATAATAATAAGTAAGTATAAGTATAAATAAAAAAAAAGTTTTTTATTATTTTATATCAGAAAGGTATTATAATGTTAGATTAATCAAGCTTTATTTCTAGAGTTGATAACGCAAAATGTGTGCTGTATGAATATGAACACGGTCTAATTCAATATTTGACCCGATCTAATTAATGACATTTCTCCCTGCAGTCATGTTCAAAGAGGAGGAGTCTCTGCGGCCCCGCCCCCTGGCCCTGGCCCCGCCCCCGGCCCCGCCCCTGGACGGGCTGTGTCCTATGGAGAGCTCCATGGAGAAGGCGGACGGGCCCCCCCGGCCCCCGCGAGGGGACCCCACGTCGGAGGACGCCCTGCTGGGCTTCCACCTGCCGCCCTACCCCTCGGCCTACTCCTCCCCGCTCTACCCGGTCGCGCTGGGCCCGCACGACGAGTACTTCCCCCGGCCCGACGCCCGGCCCGACGACCCGGGGGGGGGGCGACGGCGGCGGCAGCGGCGGCGGCGGCGGCGGCGGCGGCAGCGGCGGCGGCGGCGGCGGCCCCCTCGCCGAGCGGCACCCCGGCTTCGAGAGCCTGGAGCTAGGCTTCACCGAGCTGCTGCCGCCGCGGTACCCCCACGGCGGGCGGGGGGCGCGGCCGCCCTCGCCCTCGCCGTGGCTGGACTCGCCGTACCTCTCGTCCTCGCCGTCGCCCTCCCACTCGTCCTCGCTCAGCCCCTTCCCGGCCGGCAGCCCCCTCTCCGGCTCCCCACTGCCCCCCCCCGGGCCGCACTACCCGGCCTACGGCCAGCAGGAGGCGCCCCCCTCGCCCCCCAGCTCCTCCTACCAGGACTTCTACTACCCGCCCCCGTACTCCCACTACGACGGGGGCTGCTGGGACCCCCCCCCGGGGAGGGGCGTGGCGCCCGGGGGGGGGCGCTGGGCGGAGGGCTCCTCCCCCTTCCCAGGCTCCTCCCCCTCCACCGCCGCCATGCACCACATCACCCTGGAGGAAGGTGAGACCCCGCCCCCTGGGAGGGACTGGGCCCCGACCGGCTGAACAGGGGAGGAACGAGGAAGGGGGAGGGATGGAGGGAGGGAGGGAGGGAGGGAGGGAGGGATATGGAAGGATGGATGGAAGGATGGATGGATGGATGGATGGATGGATGGATGGATGGATGGATGGATGGATGGATGGATGGGTTGGTGGATGGATGCAAGAGTAGGAGTAAATTAGATCATGTTGGCTATTGACAACAGGGGACATTTCATAGCGGTTGGTGGAAAACCAGGACATTTTAGCGCCCTTTGGCTTTTGTCGGGACTCAGGACACGCATCTCAAAATTGGGTCCAGATGTCCCGGAAAAACTGGGACATCTGGTCACCCTATCACAAGGGATAAAAAAGTGTGGCAAGCGACTCTGCAAAAATGTGCGTTTGCCAACAACGCGCAGACAATGACGCTAAACTTTGATGTCAAGTAGGGGGCCACAAAATATCATCCCGCGGGCCTCAATTGGCCCCCGGGCCGCGAGTTTGAGACCCCTGATGAAGATGGATTGAGATATGGGTGGTTTGATGGATGAATGGATGACAAAGGGACAGACGGATGGATGAATGGATGGGTAGTGGATGGTGAACATGTATGGATGGAGAACCTATGGCGAGACGGATGGATTGATGTATGAATGAATGACGTACGGAGGGATGAGCAGAGAGTGAATAGGTGAAGAGTAGGCAGAAAGGACGGATGGGCGCATCCCGTCTCACCTTTCCCCCTGTTCTCCTTTCCTTCGGCAGTGAATGAGTTCATCGGGGAGGACATCCAGTCGTTTGGGTCGGAGTGCCAGATGGACAACCATCCTCACTGAGTCGGCACCTCTGTCCCCCTCACTATGCGACGCCACACCCTGCACGCCATATTAAGATGCTTTGATCCAGTTAAAGGTAATACGGAAATGGGACAATCATGAGCAAATTGTTTTGATGCGTGATTTGAGAACCACAGTGAACACTCATGGTTTTATAAAGGGCAAGCAATGTTTTTAAAGATATAAATTATACAAAGAAAACAAACCTTTTGGAAGTCAGTGTGTCTTTCTTTCTTTTCCGGGGTCACAATGCTTTGGGGAAAAAAAAAAAGCGTGAAACTACTACTAATCCCTTGGTCACAGTTTCAATTACTCAACCCCCCCTGACCCCTACGCCGTCAGTAAGGTAAGGAAAGCCTCTTCGACCCAGATCGGACGGAGCAGAAGCCTTGAGAAGGAACCCAAATGAGGGATAAGGCTGGGATAAGATGAGGTCGGCCTAGCTCAGGAGGTAGAGCGGGCTGGTAACAGGAAGGTTGCTAGTTCGAGTGTCGAGTCGTCCCTGAGCATGACACCCGACCCTGACTGCTCCTGACGAGCTGGCTGTCGCCTAGCATGGTTGACGCCGCCGTCGGTGTGTCAATGTGTGGGTTAACCGTTGTAAGTCGCTTTGGTTAAGAAGCGTCTGCTAAATGTAAATAGCTTCATCCTTTAAGGGAGACAGCAAGGAGGGCAAAATGTTCCAAAGGGGCATACATGATAGGGTTATGGTATGGACTATTGACTATTGCCACTTTCCTTCCTCAATGTTTCCATACGGGAAGACATTTTTTGAGTTCTATTCATTGTTGCTTTGGTTTTTTGTCCTAAACCTACCTCTGATCCGAAACTCAACGGAGCCCACAACCAACCAATTCCAATAAAAAAAGGTCATAAAAGGGTTGGGATAGTAATGAGTGGACCCTAACGCAGAATTCTTGGAACACCTTCACTTTCCTATTTGAGTAGGATTTACAATGCCTGTATGAGTAATGTTCTGTCCACAGCAGAAAGGATTGGGCAACACTGATCCAACAAAGACTACTCACAGTGACTAAGCCAACAGTGAAACTGAGGGCAATCCAGGCAAATGTTATGCAGCTGGAGAAGTGGCATTGTCCAACTTTGTACGCAATGATATGTTTCGTTAGCACGTCATGTAATGTCAAAATCAGAACCATTTAGAGTGACCTTGGACACTTCACTTCTGTGGTTGGTTCTGAAGTAAGAAATGAAGAAAAAAACTGAAGATCCAAAAGTATAGCATATTTTCGTTTACGTTATGAGACGGTTCCATGTAGAATAGATGTGGATTCAATGTAGAGTCCGTCCTATTTTGGAGTGACTTGTTTTATTCGTCAATTACAAACACTTCATTCAGTGTATTTCAAAGGCTGCCAGCATGACAAGCGCCTTGAACAGCCATTAAACAGGGATGACAAAAAGCCTATAAATAAATCACAGACGAAACAGAGACGCCCTGAGGACAGCAGCACTGTATGTTTGGTGGACCGTTTTATGGGCCTATATGGTTCAACACGGCCATACATGGGAATGTCAGGAGGGAACTGGTATGGGACGCGCAGGGACAGGTCGGAGAAAGAGTCCTGGTGAAAAGCAGCAGTCAGAGTTCGTTTGCCCAAAAGTTAGAATTTGGAATACAAAAGCCGCAATTTCAAAGCTGTTGGTCCCGATGACATCAACTCTTCCACCTCTGCCCCCCCCCCCCCCCCCCCTCCCAACACACACACACACACACACACACACACACACACACACACACACACACACACACACACACACACACACACACACACACACACACACACGCACACACCTCGTCCATTTGGCATGCTCACTGTGGGGTCATTGTGTTCGGTTTGTGTTCAGAAAAGGCTTCCGCACACATGGAAAGTTCTGGGAAGGTAAAAGGGATGGCACTGAGGGAGTGTTGTGTTATGAAGCAAACAAAGCATGTCATTTTAATCTTCGCAACATCCGTGGATTGAGTGTAAAGATGAGATGTGGGGCCAACCGTACGGCAGCCATCGAAGGAACACATTTCTTTAATTGTTTTTAACTGCAAAATAAAATCACTGGAGAGGAAATGTTGTACGACGGCGACGCAGAGAGAACCATAGCGGTTTGCACAGGCCACCGCTGCTTTAGTTTTTTACTGCCGACATTAACACAACATCCAGATCATGACACTGTGGTCTGAGCGCACACCAGCAATATAACCCATGGAAGCCACAAAACCTCGACTGCAAGCGAGTGTGACACACCACTCCTCTAAAGCGTGTGGTTTGGAGTATTTGGTTTCAGAACGCACCCATTGCTTGGCCTTGTGCAACAAGGGAGTCAGAGCAGAAGCAAACTGCTGTTTCATGGTGGATTCCCCGTCATGGTCTCCAGCCTGTTGACTCAGGCTCTGTTACTTAATGGACAAAAAACAGCCCCGTTGTGGGGGGTTGGCTGTCTTTGAGCGCACACAAACACACTCATGCGCGCGCACACGCATCCACACGCATGCACACGCACATAAACGCACGCATGCGCACACATACACATGCACACACACGCACGCATTCACACACGTGTCCACACACACACACATGCTTGCACGCACACGCACACACACATGCACACACACACGCAAGTACACATACACTTTGTGTGAGTTGTGCGTTCTGTCTTGAAAGGGTGAGCAACTCAGGATGTATGGAGTTGGGGGAAGGAGGGGGCTTGTTTAAAATGAAGTTAGTAAAAATGTATAACAGAGAGTCTGTCTCAGTATGTCTAAAAGTACCTTAAGTGATCAGTGCAGCGTACAATTACAATTTCTTTATAACAGAAGAAACAATATTGGTCATTTTAATTCGAGTAACCTTAAAGAATGCTGAATTACTTAGTACTTTCTATCATTTACATCGGGGACAGCTTCTCCATTTGTCTGTATAAAACCTACACCTGCTTTGTTTAACGGTTTTTGTATCGGCTGTTGCAAGATATGTAAAGTTGGGAGGTTTGCAACTGAGGAAGGTGTTAGTTTCATTTGTGTTTCAAGTGAACTTGCCGTTTTACGATGATTCATAACGCAAACATAAAAAAACACATTGCAACACATTTTTACATTTTCTACAATCATAACTGATTTTCAATGATTAATGACGTGGTCATTTCAATACACTTGTTCACAGTAACTAAATGTCACCAACAGAGGGCAGTGGCATCTGCAGCAGTGCATTGGAGAACCTGACGGGGGTTTGACCGAGAGCTGCAGCCCGGCTGTGAGTGTGATCAGGCAGGCCACTGCCAGTGCCAGCTGCAGCATTTACACTAATACCCTCCCCTGGAGCATCAGGAGAGGGTCACTGACAACTCTCTCTTGAGTGGTCATTAGACCATGGTTACTGGAAAACTATAGTCCCCCCAGGACCCTCCCCTCCTCCTATCTATAGAGGGGTTAGCTGTGGCATGTAAAGGTTGACTTTTGACCAACGGGTTTGTAAACATTACTTTCAAAGCTGTGTGTGTGTGTGTGTGTGTGTGTGTGTGTGTGTGTGTGTGTGTGTGTGTGTGTGTGTGTAAGTAAGTGTAAGTGTAAGCCTAAACGTAAGCCTAAGTGTGTGTGAGTGTGTTTGTGTGAGACACAAAATGTAATAGTGCTCAGATTATACCACCGATCTGCAGCATTTCATTTTTTTTTTACGCATTTATTCATCAATCATCTTAATCCAACAGTGACTCATTGAACTCGAATGTCTGGTGCCTTAAACAAAGACGTGAACTTCAACGCGCATTAAAGGAAACCTTCCCGCTCCAATGGACTCGCTGGGGAGAGTTCTATGTCGTCTTTCACTTGCGTGGTTAAGATGGTCCAGATCTCGGTAGGCCCATCAGCTAACAGGATACTCATTGTTCTTCTATGGGTGAGAGTGGGACGTCCAGGAATACATTTTCTCGCACCGAGCCTAGAGTGTCTTACTCTCCCTCGCTCACGTCATCCAGGCCCCTCGCTCGGAGGAAACAGGAACGACATGTACAGCCACTCTCACCGAACCGAGGGCTCAGGAGCAGAGAGGTGGAAAATAAACACTATTCTTTGAAAACGTCTGCTCCAAAACATCGATTTTATCTGGACCACCGACTTTACCAACCACTGGCTAATATACAATATATTTAGCAATTTTCCGTATAATGTCTTGAAATGCCTCGGTAAAACTCCTTAAGACCGTTCCGACTCAACAGCGATCCAGAATCCAATGTCCCATAACCAGGAAGATGTTGTAACCCGGCCCTATCTGAAATATTTCCGACAGTTCAAACAAACCTTATGAGAAGACAAGATAACGTCCAATCAACCCCGAATACGACAGTGTTGCATGAAACCAGATCCTAAAACTCCAACCCCTGTCTGGCACAACGTTCAACACCACACAGTGTCCTGGAGACCCGGGCTGGGGTCAAGGTCCCAAGGTCTCCTCCAAAGGTCTCAAGGAGGAGATCGGAAGACAGGAACCCTGTGCTGGCCTGTCTGGAGACGCTGCAGACAAAAGCAAGCGACTTTAAATAACTGGCCCACTAACCTCCAAGAGGGAGCGACATTTTGGCGGTGATACAAAGTCCGGATGTGACGCCGTTCTCCTTCCCCGTTCCCCAAATAGCAGCGGCGTCCCTGGATCCCCTCTTCCCCAGACCCTGTTCCGACCCCGGCCCCGTTGGCCTGGGTCAGGGGCGCCATGCAGCAGTGCTTTGACCTCAGACAGGCGCTGAACCGCCGCTGTCGGAGACATCTCGCCAAAATGTTTGTTCTGGACAAGAACACTTCAAATGTCCCCGAGACACCTTCTGGAGCGGGCATCACACAAAATCGTGTATGGACCCGCTGTCTTGGTAAAGGGGCCCGGTATGGCCTCTGGAAACTCCCTTTTCTACACAGGTCATCCCTTTTCCGATATCTGGCTCCTCCAGTTGGAGGGCAGATTACAGACACTATAAAGTGTGTGGAGTATATTCACAGCAGAAAATGTTTGATGCCCTTCTGGTTGCCATGTTGTTTTCTGTTAAAATTGTTCTCAGGTCAACGTTGCAAAGGCAACAGCTTAATTAAGAGAGAGCCACCTGTTTACTCCCAAAAAAAACCCAGAAAAGGACAGAAAAGTCATCACTGGCTTTCCCGTCCTCCACCATCTCTGGTGGTCTATCTCTACTATAGATCTCGTATTGCTGTTTGCAAAACTGCTGTCGTTTTCCATCATGCATTCTCGATCGGGTCATCGTTCCGATCAATTTAAATTGATCCATTGATTTATTCCACATGTGACGACTCATCAACTTTTCCACATCCGATTCTCAACCGATAATTTGGTTGAGAAGACTGAACTGAAACAGCATTTCCGTCCTCTGTTCGGTGATGCGTGCCTATGGCGTTCGTTTGCAGCTGCGACTCAAACATCCCCTGCCACTATGTGACCACAGACTGGATGGAGCTTAAATGACGCATGATGCCCCCCACTATAGTCTAAATACTCAAGAGGGGCCCCTTACAAGCGGTCCCTGGTATGGCCTTTCACCCCTGTTCTCTTAACTGTCCTCCTGGGAGCTGAACGCAGACCGTTCAGGCATGGAGCTGCACGGTCTGTGAGATTTGTTGGCTTGGATCAGTTGGAATCGGCAAAGAAAAAATATGGATAGTGAAATTTAAAGAGTAGCATACCATGTGCCATGAAAGAAAACGTCATCAGCAGTTTAAAATTGAGGACGAAGAACAGATGGCGATACAGAATAGTTGGATCCCTTCTTGGCTGTTGTGGGTAGGGTGGGAGACTTTTATGCTGTCCTATTGCACCATTACTATTCTACGCCATAGAAATGTACAGTATGTGCAACACATTCCCCGACTGTGTTGCAAGAGGCATTCTCAGATTGATTGTTAGACACACCTTGTGACTTTGACAGTGTAGGATAGACCAATATCACAGCACAACCAACACCCAAACCAGATGTTGGAGCAGCTGTTTTCACTTGATACTAACCCAGCCATGACATAGTATGATATAAACACCAGATAGAATTAAGAATAGAATACATAATAAAATTGGTTTATGTGTCATATGCTGAATCAAGTTCAATATCTGGCAAAGACATGAGGCAAGACGCCCATGACGAACTTGAATGGGATAACAGTAAACTGTTACCATGAAGCTTTAACATGACTCCTGTGTATTACTAAATAACCTGATCGCTGTGGAATCAATATATGTATCTTTTTCATACTTTTTCATTCAAAAAGGACAGCACTTATCATTTTGCTTTGCTGGTTCTTTGCCATGGTCAGCCAAAGAATGACTGCAAAAAAATTCATAACCATGGGTTTTTTATTCAAACACCTGATTACATTTTGCTGTAACATTCGTGCGCAAATAAGGGAATATAGAACATGGAGTATGACAGAAGGAAAGAGTCAAGTTTTTTTGTATCTTTTTTTCTAAGAATTCTTTTACAGCAGATACCAAAATACGTATAAGGCCCGATTGAGTAAGTATTTGGCCTGTCAAAGCGAGTGAAATACTCACTAATACTTAAGCATTTCATGCTTTCATGAAAGATATCATACACACATATAGAAGTGCACGTATAATTGCGTATAAGTGCGCAACTGAAACATGACAGTCTTATATAAATCCACAATGTTGTATATATTCTTATCATTTTAACATCTAGAGATAGGCATACAGTATAATAACAGCAAAAATGCGAGTCAACTTTTTCTCTTAACATTATGTAAACCTTTTTTCAAGTTTAAAAAAACTCATTACAACTATTTTCAGGGATAACAGATCTTCATCTGTAAACGTTATTTGAAATTATTCTGCACAATGTAATCCAAGAAAAAATGAAACTGGTCTTTGAGACATTGTGAGTTCATTTGGGAAATGTATTTTGTATATAGGTTTACTTGGGGATGAATGGCAACAAACCAAAATTAATTCCTTGGACGTTCTACTGATATTGCATTGCATTAGCTTTGGACTGTAACAATATAATTTGATATTCTTATAATTTTTTCTTTTTCTTTTATTAAATTCTGTAATATGTAACTATATTGTGTATCATATTGTATTCATATACATCTATTGATTAGTACTGTTTTTATTCCGAGGCATAAATTAATGAAACAGCTGAGTAAGTCTCATCTGGTCTCGAATCGAAACTGCGAAGCAACATACAGTGACCCACTGCCATGACAACCACCCAAACAGTGACTGTCAAAACAAAGCCACCTTCTGCAGTCGCCCTTTTTTTCATCTGCTTGTGTTCACTAGCACCGAGTATTCACCCGCGGCCTCGTCGGCATTTAAACACTGCCAAGTGACCCTTTGATTACTCTACTCTCCCGCACCTCTCCCATCACACCCTTCCTCCCTCCCCCGTGCCCCCGCCCTCTCCACTCAGGCACTGACGAACACCAAGCGGGCCGAGGTGATCAGGTCGGCCAGGTACAGGAGGAAGTTGACGCCGGTGAGCACGGCCACGGCCATCGTCTTGTCCCAGTGGCACAGGCCCATCGCGTTGCTGCATTCGCTGGGTCGGTCCTTGTGGCCGCCGTTCTTGGGGTCAAAGTTGAAGATGGGCCAGATGATGGTGGCGGACAGGTAGAGCACCACGGCCAGCAGCGCGTACCCCGACAGGAAGCGGGCGAAGGGGAAGGGCAGGCAGCCGGTGCACTCGCCCACGCACAGCACGATGACGGCGGCCGACAGGATGAAGCAGATGCAGTACACGGACATGCAGTACTTGAGCGCGTCGTGGCGGTCGTACAGCACCGGTTCGCTGACGAACACGAAGATGACGCACGCCACGAAGGTCTCGCACACCTTCAGCAGGCCCGGGGCGGTGGCCATGTAGCCGGCCACCTCGCCCGGTCGTGCCTTGCTGATGCTCACCTCCGACATGTAGCAGACGGTGGCCAGGCAGGAGAAGACGGTGGAGACGATGCGCAGGTTGTGCACCTCGCTGTAGCTGTGGTCGCCCTTGACGTAGTACAGGGGGAAGATGATGGAGGCGGAGAGGCAGAGGAGCGTGGCGTAGCAGGCGAACGTGATGGGGAAGTTCTTCCAGGAGATGGGCGCGCGCGCCTGCAGTCCGAACAGCTCCACCAGGAGCACCAGCAGGGTGCCGGCGAAGCTGAAGGCCCAGCAGAAGATGCACCAGTCGCCCGTGCCGTGTTGCAGCTGGCCGCCATGCACGGCCACCGAGAAGGCCACGCAGGCGAAGATCATGGCGCAGAGACGGGTCCAGAAGAGAGGGCCGGTGTGGAGGACGACAGCCATGCTGGGAGGGTGTGTGTGTGTGTGTCTGTTGAGGAGACTAGAGTCTGACTGGGAATGACAAGATGAACCGTGAGTGAGTGGGAGTGGTCAGCGGTGGTCTGGGTCGTCCTCTTCTGGATGAAGCCTCTTTAATGGTTGATCACGTGCGTCTGAATGCGGAGAACTGTGAAGACAGAATGGTGTTACATCGTTTGTTTAATTGTTGACCAGTGTCAGCGTGTTAGTCATGTGCATTTTTGGGACACTACCAAACGCTACCGCAGGAGGGGCTTGACGTAACTTTATTTGGTGTTGTACCATTGTCAATGTTTAATCAAGGACGAATTTTTATTCCGAATAAAAGAAAAAAACTTTTCCACCTAGTTTAAAGCAATATGTTGGAAATTGAATACCTACGTTTATAATGGGCTCAGGGTTGGGACACACTTAGGAGCTAACTCGATATCATTGCGACAGCCCAATAGACGTCAGAAAGTCTCACTGTCACATGTTCTTGCACACACACACATCAGTTTTGAGACAAGCATTGTGTACGCTGACCCAAATCCGACCCTGAAGTAAGACGTCTCTGTCATCCCCAGACAACCTCATGATTTCTCCACTCATTCACTATAGCAACGTTTCGGTAAAGATGTACTACTTTTTATTATTTGAGAGAAAAAGACGAATAGAGGAGGAAGAAACAGAGGGGAATAACATTATAAAAAATAGAACTTAATATCCCGAGGGGACACTATATGCCCTTCCGAATCGCAAGGAAAGTATGAAGATATGGGAATAGATTTGGAAGCATGTGCGTTCAGGGTATGGGGGAAATATCTTTCAGGAAACAGTTGTGCACCTTGGTCCCTACACAGACACACACACACAAACACACGCACACACACAAACACACGCACACACACACTTTTTTCTCTCTCTCTCCTCACCACACCCCATTTCCCTTCTCAAAAGAGTGTGGGGAGGTTTGGGCGAGGTGGGGGGGGGGGGGGGGGGCGTGGTTAACCCGTGTTCGCCACAGCTTACTCAGTTTGACAGCTCTAAACAACAAGAACGCGCCTGTGTATATATTAGTCATTACAAAAATCCCCAGCGGGAAAGGGTCAGAACAGAGAGGGGGGGGGGGCTGAGGGCGTACGCGTTAGGGAGGGGGAGAGGAAGGGGCTGAGGTCGAAGTTGAAGGGAAACCAAACACATGTGAAAGAGTACATTGGAGGAGTACGACGAAGGCACTCGGGTGAAGAGTCATCGTACACCGCATGGAACGGGGGGGAGTGGCGGCTCTGAGTCAAGTAGGGAGGGGGGGGGGGGTGAACAGGGAGGGGAGGGAGTGTTTGGGGGGAGGGGGGGGGGGTCAGGGAAGCCCTGTCTGCTCCGAGCCACAGAAGGACACACGGTCGAACAAAGTGATGGAGCAGAATAGCAGAGGTCTGAGTCACCAGGGGCTGATGCACCCTCCCCCCTCTCTCTCTCTCTCTCTCTCTCTCTCTCTCTCTGTTTCTCTCTC